>NC_048416.1:21564038-21613754 GCF_013103735.1 Etheostoma cragini
GTGTGTGTGTGTGTGTGTATGTGTATGTGTATGTGTATGTCTATGTCTATGTCTATGTGTATGTATGTGTGTGTGTGCGCGTGTGTGCGCGGGCCAATTTGTATGTTGAAGTGAATATTGTCACGTTAGGTCTCAATGTCACACAGCAAAGACTGCTTTAACATATTCATGTGGAAATTGTGACATTATGAGTGCATTTACTATTGGTATGTAATGGTTGCAATTAACTTATCAGCATTTCGTCCTTTGCTTTCAGGGAAGAGGGTGACACATGAGAGGGTGTTTTTCTCTTAGTGTGAAAGTGTTGGCTGTCTGAGCATTGAGAAAATGATAGGTCTTTTCAAATATAGGGTGTAGAACACAGTGCACATACTGAACCTGATTCATTAAAAAAAATGTGTCCTTCACACTGCAAGATGGTTGCTAGTCATATCTTGCTTGTATAATATCTTGCCTAATAAACAGGCACCAACCTTCTTAACATGCAATTGCCTATCTCACCTGTCTTATGATGACTAAAATTGCACTGTGTCGTGGTTGGGGGCAGACGACAGTAGCTTGTCTGTAGGGACTTGGCTTGGGAACCGGAGAGTGGCCGGTTCAAGTTCTGCACGGACCACATTATGGAGTGTGGACTGCTAGCTGGAGAGTTCACCTCCTGCGCACTGCCAAGGTGCGGGACCCCTAAATGCCTATAGAAATGCTTGGCACTGGTGCATGTCTATAGTTTCAGGTGCATTTCAGGTCTATATGTGTAACAACAACAGAGTGTATAAATCTAATTTCCTCAATGAGGAATTCATAAAATACTTCTTCTAAATTACAACACCTGTTCTCTGAGAGGAAATCAAACCCAGAGCCATTGATTAGTTGTGCAACTCTAAGATTTTAACAGTGTTAGTGGCAGTAGGAGAAGCTGAGCATGATGCAGGGCTCCAGGCTAACTTTCTTTTACTAGAGGCACTCTAGCTCCTTACTGAAAATGTTAGGGCACAGGCAGAAAAAGTAGGGGCGTACACCTGAAATCGGCCTGCAACCCAATTTTCCACATTTTCCCCATTTTAACTATTACTAATGAAAGCTTTGATAATAAATACAGAAACTATAATGTGCTGTTTTATTTTAGTTCCCAGTCACATTTTAATTGAAAGGTGCTTAACAAATGAACATTTAGAAATGATAACAAAGTATTATTACTGTCAGTGTGCAGTATTACTGCCTCTGTCTCGTACAGGCTCTCCTTCCCTCCTTTGTTAACATTAAAATAACAATAATACTGCATCTAAGGTGATCAAACCTCTACGGAAAGGGAAGTAGCTAACTAAGTGTCTAACTAAGATTAGATAGACTAACTATCTAAGATTGAGTGATGAGAGAGCCAGAGGGAGAAGAGCTCAAAACATTCAAAACACACAAACACTATTTATTTTGAAGAGGTAAATAGTTATATATTTGATCAGCAATTGTGTATTCAAAATCAACGTAACGTGCCGTTTGCTTATGGTGAGAAAAAGCAAGCAGCCTAAATGTATTTTTACTTCATAGAAGGGTCTCCGCTCTCTGCTGTCACATCTCTACCTCTCTCACCCCCACGCAAGTGAGGGAGCGGTACTGCGGCGTGTGGCAAATGTCAGAGCTAACATTAGCATTGATTCAAAAATGCTGATACATCAGTGAATGCACAGGCAATTATGTGTTATCCCCGCAGTTATGGTGTCCAGTCCTTTGTCTGAGACCGAGTCAACAATGTTGTCGATTTTGTGAAGAGACCAAGTACTAAAATACTGACAAGGGCTACCAACCTGTCTCCGCTGACTGGAAGAGCTCGCTGACAGGGTTGAGACCTTAAACAAAGTGAGGGGAAGAGGGGAAGAGAGGAGGACTAACGGTCGACTAACGCTTACTTCTCATTGGCTATCACTGCGCAGCATTTTCCTTGCCGAAGTACGGTCTTTAGCAAACAAAATGGCTTTGGCTGCGGATCACCACTGATCATTTGATTATAGACTGCAACATCATGATTATAATGGAAACATGATGCATGTGCATGTATTCCCCCCATGGTTGACTTTACGAAAGTGAGACGCACAAGTTTAGATGACGTTACCCACACAGTTGACTAATCCCTCACAGACCCTCCCCACACATTGGACAACTGTGGCAGACTCGCTTCCTCCTTGTTTTCTAACATGAAATAAAAAAAAATTATGTTGGCAAATTTGCAGGTCGCACATGTGCGAGTAGTTTTAAAACGTACTTGCACTGTCTTGAAAAATTATCGCAAAATGTTACCATTTTGTCTAGCATTTAAATCGATGACCGATTGTTTTTCTTATGCTGATATTAAGACAATTTGAACAAACTTACAACCAGAACTAAGATGTTGTACAATGAAATCAAAAAACAGCGCCCTATTTTTGATGCCAAAAAACGTACCAAAAACAAAATGTCCGTAAAGGAGAATTTAAAGTGTGCCTAGTGTTTTCTTAATACATCCATGACCTAGTGGCCTTTTCCCATTGCTCATGCAAATGGGAGAGACATGTTTACAGAACAGTAGCAGTACTGCCTTAACAAAGTGATTAAGTGTTACATTCTGTCAGTTCTGATGTTGTGGCACCGCCATAAGACCTGCCAGCTGTGGCTGTCACTCAGAGTGATGACAGAAGTGGGGAGGGGCCAGACATTCCAATACGATGACTGATGGGCACTTTTACTGATGAGACTCGTTAACAGCAGAGTCCTCTGTGTTGCTCAGACTCCCAGCATGCCTCCAAACCTTGAGACCTGTCTGTTGTATTGTAAGACAGCAGATGTAGCCTCAACGAGAGAAGCTTATACAGGGTTCTTGAGATAGGGATGATTGCCTCCACTTGCCATCACTGTGTTTTAGAGTTGGAACATGGCAATTTTCATAGCTAGTTGTTTTTTTTAAGGTAATAAATCCAAGGGCTTTTGCTTTGTTTTTCAATTTTATGGGTCCAGATTGCACACTACACCGGTAATGTGTAACAATTGACTGTCAATTATCTATGTTTTGCACGGCCTTTATAAAGCAGAACTGCCTTACATTTCAGTTTGACTGTCTCCATTTGCCTCTATGATCTGTAATTGGTGTCTTCACACATACACTGGAACCACTTTATATAAGAGTATCAGTGCAAGGAAATTAACAGTCACCCAGAGCCAACATTAAGATGACAAAAAGTGAAGCGTGGATCAGCAAGACTAGATGTTAACCTATTAAGGCAGATGCAAGAGCACAGGACTGTCAATCATGCGCGACCCATGGGACTACAACACTGATCTGCAGTAGCTCAGTTACATGGCTTCTTAGTGGTACACTGTTTTAAAACCTCAGATAAAAGGCTACAAATGGGACATAAGTCTTCAGTCAACATGGGCTAAAGTATGAATTCACAACCGGTCACTGCTAAACAAGCAATTTCTTCTAAACTCTTCTTCTAGTGCTTCAGTGTGTTTGTCATAGTGGGACTTCTGTAAATGATTGCAAAGGAAATGTCATAGTCCTTCCTCAAGGATCTAAAACCTGGCTACCTAGTTGTTGTCTTCAGGACTGTCAGTTATGCTTACAAAATTGTTGGTGATAGATTTAATTTACAGTCAGATGATGAAGTGCTGAGCAGTCTTAAAATACATACTGGGAATACACAAAGGATAGGATCACAGTAAAGCCTCTCCTCATTAGCATGTCACAGTAGTGATTCATAATGTAGCCTTGCAAGAGTGTAACGGAGCTCTGCTAATCTATTTGATAATTATTTCATTATTGATGTACATTTTAATTGTTAAACACAATATGTCTCATACTTTTTTCAGTATTATTACATTTTCTCTTCTCCTTCCCTTGTTAGTCCAAATATGAATTGTAAAATGTATATGACATATGTTTGTTTCTATTCAAATCTTCTGGTGAACACTATTTGTGACACTATCTTCCACAGCTTGATCCTGTGGTCACTGTTTGTTCTAAACAGAAACAGCTATCCATTATTCAGACAAAACCCATTACACATTTCTGTCACTGTTTGTAGAACATAAGCAATGCTGTGAAATTTACTTTTTCAGTCACTTTAATTTAATTTCCACTGGCAATAAACCATAACAGTGTCCTAATTAATTTCAGCTCTGAAATTCATAGCTCTTAGTCAGACTTCCTGGATTATAGCTTGCAGGGCCAAACGTGTACAAGTAAAATTAAATAAGATACTTCATTGACCATGTTTTGCTGTCTTTCTGTAGGTAATGGTAAATACTCAAAATGAATATGACAAGTTCTGTACAAACCAAAAATATGACAAGTACATGACATCCAAGCATCATTCTAGTTATTTCATCCTAGGCCTTTTCCTCCCCAGACTTTTGCCATCATAATGATGGGCTGTTATCCAAATTTCCCTGTACTGCTTTTATGCATTTACATTTTTGCCAGAACTGCTCTAAAATGCATACAGACATGTCTAATTCAGCTTCCAATATTTAAGGGGGTTTAAAAAGCATATTTCCACATAACACATTATACTCTTTATTGAGTGTTTTGGTGGAGTTTCTCTCCCTTCTCTCTTATACCCTATTGCAAACAGGATCAGAGGTCTATCTCAATAGAGTGGCAAGGTTGAAAGGGTGATTTTGCGCGCCCCTGGTTCCAGAAGTAAAAGTCCCATTCATTTTCTTCATGTTTGGTGATTCACAGTTGGAGCACTTCAAGATGGATATGAAACTTTCCGGGTTGAATCACTAGTACAAAAGTTAACCAACTGTGTTCAAAAGTCTCTCGCCACATACAAACGTAATTTGAAACTCCCAATGGGCATTTCAGTAAGAAACATCCAATCCAACCTTAAATTTATGTTATTTGCGCTTCTACCAGTGGGCAAAAGCTAGAAAACTGACACAATATGCAACACGAATGAACTCAGTTTCACATTCTGGGACTATTTTTATTTATTTGGCAACCACAGTGACGTGCCTAGTATTGAGCTACAACAAAGACGCATTTAGATTACGCATACCCCATTATTCTCACCTCCAGTTGGTTTCCCCCTTAAAATAATAGCAGTAAATGCTCATGGATATTGTAGTATTTAGAGCCATCTTCCCAAAAAACATGATTTGTCAGAAACAAAGTTGAAATATCTGGCCGTCCCAACCCAAGCCCACATTATGTGGGAGATTCCTATGTTTGCTTGTCAATTAGTTTATACTCACGACCTTCCACTTCCACGATTGTCGCGTTGCCGACATTAAATTAATTGAATGCTATTTTTAATGTAATTTAACCAACTGCTGGGAAATAAGAGGGAAAGATAAGAAAGAACAAAAGAGAGAAAGCATAGCTGTGTGGGCAAGAGGGAGGGATCATATAGAAAGAAAGAGGTGAAACAGAAACTTATCTTTGTTAATTGTTCAATGTATTGCAGTGTAATTTATGGTTTAGCAGCAAAGTGTTTGGAACTACACTGCAGACTGGAGTCTCTGCTGATGATGAGAACCAGAGATTAACATGTGGCAGCTGTCTTATGTGAGTAGGTCCAACACACACTGAGTAGACCCACATCATATGTGCGTCTCCTATTTGAATCCTTAACGAATGTAAGGAACAATGATCAAATATAAAAAAACAAGAAGAATGGTAGGGATTTGACCTCTTCTTTACGATACATTTCAGTTGCTATTGTACTCGGACCAGCAGTAGGTTACATCGTTCAATTTTATTGTGTGCTGCATTGCCATTTGTATGATAATCACATGGATTGCTTTCCTTACTTTCCTTCGACCCTGAATAACAAGACTGTCAAGGTTAGCTCATACTAAATGCAATGTATGTCACCCCCTCAGCTGCTTGTTCAAGGATTCCTGGTGTGTACGTTTTACAATGAATGTATATGGACACATCAATGTAATAAACCTGCTTGATAAAAAAACAGACTTCCCAACAGATAGTCCAGCTACAAGGATGGTTACTAAAAAGACAAACATGCATTCACTGGAGAAATAAAGCCCATAAGATGACCTGAGAATAGTAATTAGGAGGGTTTTACAAGTTACAATATTCCTATGTATAACTCTTGGACTGCACTGACTTTCCTTTTTATAAAATGTGTATCTATTTTATTATTTAAAAAATTGGTATGTATTTGTGTGGGGAGGAAGGGTGGGGAGTCGTGTCTAATTTTTTCTAAAGATTTTTTAGGGCATTTTAGGCCTTTATTTGAATAGGACAGCTTAGACTTGAAAGGGGAGAGAGAGGGGGAATGACATGCAGCAAAGGGCCGCAGATTGGAGTCGAACCCACGGCCGCTGCGTCAAGAAGTAAGTCTCTATGTATGGGCGCCCCCTTTACTAGATGAGCTAATCAGCCACCCTACTCCATGTGTTTTTAATGTATATGGACTTTCCTGCTATGAATGCTTTGTTTTGTTTTGGTAATGAGCACACTGCACAAAATTCCTAGCAACCTAGTTGCATGGAGAGTATGGAATCTTAAATCTTGTTAGCTTGTCAAGCTGACTTCAGTGGTGTCATTTCCCAAAGGTTGCTCAAATTTAATTTTGTTACATGATATTTCGTTACACATATTATAATTATCAATATTACAAAAAATGTCTGAATAAGTTTCCTTAATAGACATAGACAAGCATTGTGTATTATCTTCTAAATTTATATCCAAAAAGTTGTATTCATCTGTCTTGTCCCTTTGTACAACCTTTGCAGCATTCAAGAGATACTTAGAGCGGGACGTTATTCCTGAAACAACCTTTGTTTCTAAGAACAGGCTTGAATAGGCTTGAGGCCTCGTAATGACTTGAAGAAAGCATCAACAGCTTTTACATCACCTTTGGTTATGCACAGCATTAACATATGTTGTTTTCCGTAACCCCAAACAGGTGTCCCTCCCAGGTCCAAGGGCATGTACAAAAGTACTGAGGCAGGTAATCTCAGGCAGCAGCTTTTCCTGCAAAACCTCCTCCCACCTCCTCAACGTGTCTCCAAAGTTCCTTTTCTCTTTTATAGACCGAACGTCTGATGCTGTAAGAGATATCAAGCTGAGTCTCATTATGATGCAGACCATGAGAACTGTGGGGCAATAGATCAATATCCCAAAAGCAATAACAATGCCGCCACAGAGTGCTTGGCTTTCCTACCTTCTAGCGTGACATTTTTTGTACCATTAATGAGCATGCATATAGAAATAAATTGGATAGAAAGGCCATTGAACTGTTTGCCGTGGTCACTCTGCTTCACAGTAAAAGCCACCCATATCTACAGTTGAACACTTTTGTTAGCTAGAACTAACAACAGTAAGAGGTTTATTAGCAGTAACTTAGTACAGCTGTGATATGGTGTAAATAAAGTGAACAGTGAGGCAAGTATCGATGAGATTATTATGCTGGAACCCCACAGCAGCTTTCAAAGCAGGGTCTTCCTGCTCCTTATCATGGCAGCAGTTATGAATCCCCCAGGATGTGTGTAGCAGAGAGTCAATGGACCAAATATGGAGTGATTCTTTTCATATCCATGGGAATGTGGTTCTAGTTTCACAGTTATCACTCAAAAAGAGCTGTCAAACACCGTGTCATTCTCTCAATCCCATTAATTAAGGCCTAACAAGGCATGGAGAGGGAAGGAAGTTGGATCTACTGGGTGATAATTGAGTCAAAGGCTTCTACAAGCCGGGCCAAAGTCTCGTTGCATACTAGCCATTAATGAGACATGTGAGGTACTGCTGTTTTGAAGAAAGTTGTGAACATACAACATGCTCGCTAAAGTTTCCAGACACATATAAACATGTAGTAAAGCTTGCCATTCTCCCTCATAATACACAATTGTTCATGTTTAGATTAGTTCAAAAGTTGAGTAAGCCAAACACTTTTTCCTGAGGTTCTGTATATAAGTTAAAAGTGAGATGAAATCTTCTGTGCACATAATTTGCAATTTCTTGGCTGCGTCATTCTCTGTTTCTGAAATAATTAATCAAGTAGTGGTGAACCGGGGTGGCATCCTCTGCTGCATGGAGCAGATGTTGTAAATCCACTGCAGCTCACACAGACAGGTGCCCTCCAGCCGGTTCCTGTCTGATGCCTTGGTAATGGCGTGTTTCCTTTCCTTGAACATTAGAGGAATCGAGCAGCACTTAGATCAAACTCTATCATCTCCGCATTACAAGGTTATACAGCAGAGCAAGTTGACTAATCATCTTATGAGGGGGCTTGGTGGAACAAAATGTGGTGTTTGGTGTTTTAAGCCCCCAATGTTGCCTTCTAGGCAGCGCAGCCTTGCAGCCACTAGGATTAGGCAATGGTTAGGGTTAAGGTTAGGTGCATAAAAGTTAACAGTCGCAGCACTGCCTTGAAGTCAACATTGGGGGCTTAAAACACAATCAAGCACAAAATGTACAAGACAGAAACGTATTGAATATCCAGACCAAGGAAAAACAATTCTTAAAGGGTAACTTCAGTTTTTTTTTTACCTGGACCCTAATTTCCTGGACTCTACTGTTGTTCCCGTACAGTAGATGGTACTACTGGGGACAAAGTGTGAGTGACATGGTTTAGACCTTAGAGGGTCCAAGGATTGCTACGAGGTTATACTATTTTGGTTTCTAATACTATTTCTTAGTGTACACAATAATTCAATTTATAATGTGTAAACAAGCATTTCCAGTCATTCCTTTTTATTGTGGCCGGGACAAAGCCACAAACTGATTTCACTGATATGATTAACTGAAGAGCTCCTTCTAGCCATAAAGATGCCGAATTAATTTCAGTAAAAAACTGCTTGCTGTCATTGCTCTGCTGGTATATGGTGTAGTCTGGGAATGCTGATAAGAAGCTATTCCTTTTGCCGCTAGAAGTGTAATTAACTTGCCTGTGCATGTAAACAAACAATATAATGCTAATTAAATACTATAAAGTTTGAGGGTGCACTTATGTTGATCAAATAATACCAATAATACAGTACATAGTACAAATGCAGAGCTACAGATATCAAAAAGCTCAGTTGGTGAGCTCATTTATCCTGCTTGCCTGTAAACCTGTGTTGAGACCACAATGATACAAGGATGCTGCATCCATCATGTGCAAGCTCCATTGTCTAAGCTCTTTTTCTGGCTCTGAGGTCAGTTTAGAAACTTTTGTCACAATTTCTTTTCAGTGTTTAGCTCACATCGCTTAAGATTTTGACACATTTGAAAACTTATAGGGCAACATAATGGCTCAGTGTTTATGGAAAAGATAAGTTAATAAGTGAGAGAAGGGGGGAATTCTACAAGAACTGCTTACTTTAAAGCTTTTATTATTACAGTAGCTCTTTACAAAAGGAACATTGAAAAGAGGAATAGGAATGAACATCAGCAGCTGTCATTCTTATTTGCATGGAAATAACATAGGACGGATGCCTGGTTCATCACAAAAGTCACTCACTGCCTGCACCCTGTGGTTATTAATGCCAGCAAGTCAAAGAGGAAACAGAAAACTCACTATATTAATCAAAAAGTAGTTCAACATTGACTAAAGGTTATTACATCAAAGGAGAGCATTGCCATATCCATATAGCAATAGTAAAGTCCATATCTTATCTATATATCTATTTTTTTTTCTATTATGTCTCTACATTTCACCAATAGAAAACTGCAGTGTTGTTTTCAGCATATTGCTGATGTCACACCGGTCTTTGTCCCTCAAAGAAAGTAAGTAAGTGAAATAACTTATAACTTAACAACTCAGTGGCAGTATTGTAGGCCTTGTGTGCAATGTATATACTAATTTCACACTCTGCTAACTAGAGGAGGGAGACCGGAAAATATGTCCTTGGACCTTTGTCGCATGTACTCTCCCAAAATTTGTTTCAATCTATCTTCATAAAACTTCACTTACCCCAAATAGATTTAACAGTGTCCCAGAAATACAACAAGACGGCAGAAAGTGAAGCTTAAGCCCTCTGTTTGAAATTGTGTCACAATGGGGCTGTGCCTACTTGTCTGAAAGAGTCTTGCTCTCTGGATAACCACTGACAGACTCTGAGTTAATGAGCCTGTATTTGGCCCTTAGAGGCCACTGTGTGTGTATAACCTCAGAACCATTTTCTGAATTTCCTAACAGGTCTAATGGAGCGGGAGATTCTGCTTTTAGTCCGATCAGGAGCCCTACTTATGCAAATAGTGTTTCACCTTCTAGCTCTAAGCTTGGTGATCAACTGCAGTTTTCAAACCTAGTTTGTTATGCAGATATAAGGAAACCCGTTTTGTGAATATATCACTGTCACTTGAGTTAGATAATGACCACTGGTGCTTTTTTCATCTGAGTGACAGTGATACAGTCAGTTTTTAGTTTCCCCTTGTTTCACTTTTGAACATTACCTGCCGTATAAAAAAGAGCATTGTCTTATACTTAGCAAGAATCAGCCCTGAGAAGTCGGACACCAACCAGAAACATGATTATTGAGGGTAATGACAGCAAAAGGGAAGGGGGTTGGGTGAAAGCAGGTACTGCATGTAATTGAGATATATATATATATATATATATATATATATATATATATATATATATATATATATATATATATATATATATATATATATATATATATATAGAATGTCCATTTTCAGATTGACTTAATCCTGAGGCGACTTCAAGAAACTGAACAGCATCTCCTTTCTACTGCCGTTTGCCGAGTGTTTTATTTCACTAAACCCACATGATTTCATCCAATAATGCAACTGGTAGACTGATGAAAGCTAACTGCTTGCTCAGCAGTTAACACAAAGCATTAAATCAAACAAAACAAAATGTACTGTTCGGAAGATCGATTTACAACCACAAAGTGTCAAGTCTTTCTACAAAAACAAAGCATCTCACCATGAGCTTGATTGTTCCTCCAGCTTTTACCACAGTGGGATTTTTTCTTGCCAAGACCTTGACTGTTGCATGGGCCAGAATAATCTAACAAAGCAACAAGAAGCGTTTTCCTTTAAACCAATCACTGCATCTGAGAGTTTACTTATGTTTAAACACAGAGGAAAAGGAAAAAAAAGGAAGATGTTGTTCTGGCACTATGGGCTACTGTATGGTGTTGCTTTGACTTAGTATTGGTATTTATTTAAGTCATTTACATGATTTTATAAACCCCAAAGTGCAATTTAATATATCCACTCTGGCTTACAATATCATTATGTACACATTCTTAGCGTGCATGCACTGGTACTAATTTTCAGAATCTTAAATACCAATCGCCCATCTTACACCCCAAGGTCTGTTTACAGGTATTAGCAGTACTGTGGCATAATTATGTGCATTTTGTGGCTCCAGAAGGAGACAAAAAGTTTGAAAATCTAAAATCTTGGAATGTAGGGTTAGAAAAGAAGTAAACTAGATTAACAATATCCTAACACACCCAAATCTCAAATCAAACTGTTGGCATTTGCATTACATTGTGGGTAAGGTAGATGTTGGGTTTTGACAGGGAAGAAAAAACAAAAAAGATAATGTGCCTGGTTCTGCTCCATCAATTTTATCAAAAAGTTTAAAAAAATAAAACTGTCCCACAGTCCCACAATTTTATAGAAGTTGCCATGTTAAATTGGTGCTGTACTCTTTTAATAGTGAGTTTAGTTATATTCTCCATGATATTTGGGAGCTTCATAGTTTAGGCTATGATATCCAGCTAGTAGCTTTGTCTGCCTGCCGTTTGGTTTTTTGTGCAGCTGCCTGCTGTATCTGAAAAACTATTAGCTGACAGATACCAAAATGCTTTGTAGAGCTGAGTGGAACTGCGGAGTTGTGTCTATGACCCTGTTTATACTTGGTTTTAATATGTGTTTTGGTGATTCAATGGACTCCCAGGACACATTACCATTTACACCTGTATCTGTAATGCATCTCCAGCTGACCACTTTTTTTGTGACTTCTGCTCAAAAGTCAAGGGGCCCCACGCACAGCTATAACATCCCCACTCTCGCCATGGAGTCACGCTAGCAGTTGTGTTGGTACAGCTGGAGATATCGCTGTCAGCAGAATCCAACACATCTCCTTCCATAAGGGAAAACAATAGACAGTCAAGTAAAATGTTGCCTAACTAGTCATAAAATGGGCAAGTTTTAGAGCATTGCTTTGCTGTCACCAAAAGATCAACCACATCCTTCATCGATTGGTGACTTATTTTGTTGTCATGTCCTTGTCGGGAGTAAGGACACATTAGCGTTTAAACTACTTAAGATATGTGGTCAAATGCGTCCCAGACAACCTCAGCAAGTGGTTTGAGTGATCGGATCACAATGCGTCTTTGTGATCGCATTTAAAACCACATGTAAATAGGTTATCTGGGTTTATCACCACAATTTCGACCTTTCAGATACAAATAGCAATTTGATCCAGTGTCGATTTTGCTGAAGCTTTAAGTACCTATTTGCTAATTGCTCAAGCAGAGAAACTTTAAGATTTTGTTATCTTTTTCAAAATATTTGCCAATGTGAAGCCATGAGGATCAACAACATGAGGATGGAAATGTAATATTAATGAGTAGACATTTAGATTTTTACAGCTTTTACCATCTTTTGTAACTATAAATTAGGGTCTGTCCTATTTTTATTGGCTAACTAAGCTTTTTACAACATGAAATATAAATGTAACATAGACAGGAGTCGTAATCTGTGTCTTCGCATTACTTGTTGGTCATTTTGTCCTGACAGGGTGCCTTCAATCACATAAATCTCAAGATGTAAACACATTCAGTAATGAGTAAACTGTGATATAACTGGTGGCACTCAACTACAATAATGGATTAGGGCTTTAAATTCAGACTCATTTATTTTTCATCCACATTCATCACGCCTAATCAATGGAAAGTCTTTGGTCTTCACCCTTCTGCAGCAGACCCTGACAGCGTCATTGCTGGTCTTTTCAACTGTGAGCAGCTTTTACTCCAAACTTCATGTACTGTTTGAAGTTATTATAATGTAATATTATAGGCAGAGGATAATGTGAAAAATTGAATACTGTCACTGTTAAAGGCCAGAACCATCAAACTGACTGACATAAGACGAATGGCAATGTTTCAGTGCAAAAGCAGATTTTAAAACCTCACTAATTAAACACAATGGCATTTTTATACTCTGACAATAGCTGGAGAACAGAATCAGCCCACAGGAAAAGTGTAACAGCCTTTCTGTCTCTAAAGCTTTTAACTTCCAGGTCTGCCAGTGAGTGAATGCTACTCAGAAATATTGATAGGGTTTAAATAGAAAAAAACATATTCCTCATAGTTTTATTTCCTGTAGACCATGAGGCTCTTGAGATGCACCACTGACTCTTGAGGATTAATGTTTGTTTTTTTAAAGTTTAGTAAAGGTACCATTAGGACAGATGCATTCGATCATTACTGCAACTATTATTCATGCGAAAGTCCATAGCATTTCCCCTGTTTCTTCACCCATTTTACTGCATTATGTAATAGTAAGTAGGTAAAATGCACTATAATTTCTAGCCCTCTGTCATTTTGCTCTCCTTAATCACAAGAATACTAATGTTTCACAAGGTGACAACAAATTTAAAGAAAAGCCATAAAATACCACCAATTTGATCACAATAACATGTATATTGAATCTCCAGTGTAACCACTTTAAGGAAACAACATCCCTTTTAAGCACACACAATTGTACAAGTTGCTGTATAATTATCTAGTTTTGTTGTGATGTGTAAGGAACTGAACAGTTATGAGTAAGACCAAGTGTTGTAACCCTGATCCTGAACAGTGAGTATAAAGTTTCAAAGGCATCTTGTGTCACTAACGTCTTGGTAAAACTCCCATAGTCAAGGTTACCTAATCTCCTGTCACCAACAATGCCAACGCTACTGGGACTGGAATGACTGACCTTTCTGTCCCACAAGAAGACTGCATGAGCATGTGATGGGCTGTATGTCCGCCATGGGTACTGCCTGCTTCAAATGAGATTCATGACGAATGCCCTACGAGAGGCCAGCCAATATGCTAGGTAATAGCATGCTTGACAGTACTTATATGTCTCCATTAAAGACACAGGTCATATCCCACAATGTCAAAACCATTAAATCAAAAAATATAGCATGATGGTAGGCTGCAGCTGGTCGCTGTTGTTAAAAAAGCATCTCTGATTAAGGTAGGAGGTTACAATGCAAAAAAAACAGAAGACAAACTAAAAAGCTGTGACATGCCTTAATCAGAAAATGTTGAATTATGTTTAGAGTTATGACCAATTTGCATATCCTTGTCAGCTGCTACTTGTTTTTCACTGCAACTATGAGTTTGAGTGCCACTAGAGATCACTACTTGTGCTTTCACTTTGACCCATTAGTATTAACTTCAATCACCTTGTGCTACAATTGCGACTTGATAGAAAATGGTCGTGATGTGACTGTGGTGCCCCTTTTACCATTTCAAGTTAGTACTGCAGGGAAATTCTTATCTACCCTAAAAAAAGAAGAATTGCACTGCACAATTGTGCTTAATTCTATATCATTTTGAGCCTCTGTGTGGATCTTTCAAAGTGAGCCCTGGTGCACATTTATCATGCGGATAAGATCAAAGCTTGGACAGTCAACTACTTGCCTGGGATTTGTTTTTATTTCTCGAGGCAACAGTGATTTACTTTCAACTTCTCAACTGACCCTCTGCTAGATTAATGTCTTCTTCAGGACCTGAACATCATCACTGCTCAAGGTTCATGTTTCAGCTCAGATTAACATGAATCAGATGTCTACAGTAATGTAGATATATTGATTGATTTCCATGATTATTATTTTTTTGAGTATTCTAGAGCTACTAAAGGTTATTGTTAATCATCAATGAAACTGTCACTTATTTTTGCATTTAATTGTTTACAAATACAATTTCCCAGATGTAAAAATCAACAGATATCTTGTTTTGCCTGAACAATAGTCAAAAATTGAAAAATATTAATTGCACAGTGATATTAGACATACATAGCAGCAAACACTCCAATTTGTAGAACAAGAAACTGAAAACATTGCATTGTTTTCATGAAAACAACTCCAATATGTTTCTGTTGATTAATAAATGGACTGATATTTATGAACCATAAACATCTGGGAGATTGGGATGGTTTTGAGATCCTTCTATTGGCTTCCAGGTATCTGAAGCAGCTAGGGGAGCTGGATGTGTGAACTTAGTTTTCAGTCCTTGGAAGTCACAGAATATCAGAATGCACCAGTGAAGAGGTTAAGTCATCCAAACAGTTTGTGACCTTTTGCATTTTGGTGTTTGCTAATTGATTTGAGCAAATGGCTAAACCAGATAGAATCAGCATCCCTAAAACTGAATATGTAGAACTAAATTCGGTTCATCAGTAATTTACTGAGAGTATAGGGCAACACTTCTGCATAAACATACTGTACACTTATATAAAACAAGTAAAGAGACTTGAGTTTTTTTCAAGCATATGGCTGAGCACAAGCTGTCCCTCTCTGTCTCTAATCAGCCATTACCAGCCAAATCAACCAACAAATGTAAGATTGTCAAATGTCATCACACAGAGAAAAGCTGATTCAATAAGCAAAGTGCATTTGTTTCCATTCAGCATTTCTTACTCTCTTCATTCATTTGTCCGATGAAGTCCTCCAAAGAGGACATTAATAATAAATAAAAGGGTAAGACATAATGCATATTCCTGCCTTTGTTAAGCAGGAAAGCTGGTGCCAATTAAAAGGAGATGATTATCTCTGGTGCCATGGCCATCAGTGGGTAATTATACAGTTAGGAATGTGGCAGTAGGATTGAGATTGACACATTTGTGTATGGTGACAAAGAGACACTGTGAGCCAACAACACACAGCTCTTCTCTCTCAAGATTGTGGATTGTTGCCACAGATATCGATTTTCCAGCTTTGCTCAATTACATGGAGAGCAGGTAGCTCAGTGACACTGCATTGACTGATGTACTGCTGAGGGTGGTCACTTTTAGAGTCTTTACTACATTAAACAATCAAGCAAGTATGGTATGAAACTTTAAAAGCATATAGTAGGTCATATGACGGATATTATTTAGTGTGAGGGTATAAAGCGATTGATTATTAGCTACAATAAATATTGTATGAGGCAAACATTAATGGGTTATGCAATGGGCTTCCGCATAACAAGGAAGCACAACTATATAACCACACTGACCCATGGGATAAAGGAGCATTATTGTGCAGTTTTTATATAGCGCATGAAACAAACGCAGCCTACTCTGACACGTTTAAGCACGTGCGCGTATGCGTAACGCTCTCACAATGCTGTCCATCCCAGCTAATCTCAAACAGGAAAATCATGTTCTTAAATTATTAGGTGATAAAACAATTATACATGAATGTACACGCTTTTCTTTTCTACGCTATTGTTTTAAAATATGCAGTTTGGCACTCGAAAGATTAAAGGAAAAACGACCGAGAAACTCCTTCTATTGGATTGATTTGATCAATCAAACTCCTAATGGAGCCGGTTGGATTATTATTTTACCCTGCTGAAGACATTAAATTCCAACAATTGCTACGTTTATTTATTTAATAAAAGACACGCTTTAACTTACCCAAAGTTATGAGATGAAACAGATAAACTCCCCACAGATCCATCTCTATTTGAAACGAGAATTTCAGATAAGGCGTCGGACCTACACGGACAGCTGTATGATTACAAGGCACGTGCGGAAATCATTATTGGCAGAAGGAGATTAATCTCTTTATAAAAATCCTTAAATCGTCTTTTCAGCTTGTTGTTGCTGTGTTTATTTTCTTAGAATTCCATCTGTTTCTTCCAAGACGATGTCACAGTCGCGCGTTTGCTCAAAGCCAGAGCCATGCGCAATAATGTGAGTGAAAGTTGTCCTGTGCGCTGTATGGTCCGACTCCGGTTTCGTGAGAGAGAGCCTTCTGTTGCGCGTCGAGGTGGACGCACAAGTCCTTGAGTCCGCTGCTGGAGAGATGCTGACTGCTGCCGGGGAGAACCACTGCCAAGAGAGAGAGGGAGAGAGGGAGAACGCGCTGTGCAGGAAAGGGCATTAAGCTGCCTGATTACACAGCCAGGCCCTCTGTGGTGTTAATAAAGTATGGCACAAGGTTAATTGATAAACAAAATTATAATAGTAATACAGGGACTCATAGTGTGACTGTGGTAGTTTAGGGATCTTAATCTGCCTTGTGGTATTTTTTAATAATGTTATAGCACTAACTGATGCTCCAATGTTCTAATAGTATTCCCATATGATCTATTTATTGTATCCTATTTACTATAATGTTAAAAACATAGAGTAGGCTATGTTACACGATTTTTACTTTATACTTCTGTACTTCTATACAGGCTGATTTACTGGCTTGCCTTTTCATGATTTGTGATGATGTATTCCCTTATCAGCTCAAGGTCTAACAGTAGTCATTTAGTTTGGTTATATAATGTACACAAAGTGTGCGTTTTTGTAGCAGAGAGTTAATAAAAAGGCAGGAAGAGCTTATAAAGGAAAGTGAGTTGGCTGTTTGAAAAGAAACTGTGGTGCGTGTTAATTTATTTTGGGGTGCTCATACCAATAATAACTTTCTGGTCCAGTCTGTCTATTTATTTATTCTGTATGCATTTGTTGTGAAATTTCACAATTTTGACTCCAGTCAGTCACAATCAAATGTGTTGCAAGGGTAAATCGTAAGCGTAAGCATAAATAAAGTGTTCATGATCAATACTAAGCCTATATCCTCTATGAAAGTGACTTTGTACTGATAGAGGTATTTCAGTTCTCCCGGAATATCAAACAAAAGATTAATATCAATACAAGAAATAGCACTCCGACTCCCAGAAGAGGCAGATGTGGGACACTCTCAACCAGAAACCGTTTCATTTTGTTTTCCTGTGCAAAGTTTGAGAGCTCATAGTACAAATTCATGTGGACAGCACACCTCTGATTATACAATAAAATACAGACAGACAAGCAGTCCCTTTTGTAGATTTCTTCCCAAGTCATATTGCTTTAGGTGCTGAGCCACCTGAATTGGCCATATTTACTCTCAGCAGCTATAATGACAAATTACCACATTTATAATGTTAACAGGAGAAAAACACTTTTAGGAACACCAGGTTGTCACCTAGAACGCTTGTGGTGTAGGCAAAAGTTACATTTTGTATACAAAGTAGATTCTTTTATCCTCAACTGTTTTTTTCTTTCTTCCGTATGAAAGTAAAAATCTCCCCCACAGAGAGGTGGATCTAGCTCCTGGTCTCTACCAGAGCTGCACAGCACATGTTCAGAGTGTTCACTGTTTTGAAACAGAAATGTATTGATTTTTCAGTGTTAAGAATTCAACTTTCCCACCATCTGTTCATTTTATGGTTCAGCAGCTCTTTTCGTTTGAAGAGAACATCAGCGGGTCAGGATGTGCATTTGGAGTTTGTTGACTCACCCCTTTAGTGCGTTTCTAAAACGGCAACAACAAATGGAGTTTCCAGATGATCCATGCAAACAAAGCTGGCGAGGAGCAGATAACTAAGGGTCACCATGTTGGATTGGACATACTCAGTGTGTGTACTTCACTGTATATGTCTGTGAATGTGTGTCAGTGTCTGTAATGCAACAACAGGGGTCCAAAAGGATGATCCAGCTGTGTACCAAAGACAGAATGAAGACCTCTGAAGTGCCATTTCAGCCTGCTGGTATTATCTTTACTGCCATTCATGGCTGCTCTAGTGTAGTGCTTCACTGGACTTACATGAGCTGACGAAATTAAGCATTTTCAGAGCCTTAGTTGTTTCAAGTTTTTATTTATTTTTGCTGAGGTCTTAAATTGGAAAGACTGTAACTGTAAAATATCTTCACGCCTCAATGATTGTAATTTTAACTCCCTAACCAGCTTGCAATGACAATATTTGAAACAATACATTACCATCTCTATTGGGAGTTAAAAAGCTTAAATATGGGGAAGATGTGCTTTCTGAATCTTTAAAAAGAAACTCAGTGCCATGGGAAGCTTTGTGTGCATTTGTAATTCAAAATCAACATTTAATTGTTGCAAAAATGAAAAAGCCCCATCAACAGTTTTGGAGAATTAGAGAAAAAATGTTTTCCCTGTGAATCTATAAAGTCTTTGGCTCTGTCTTAGTGGATTGTGGATGCAGAAGGCTTCTTTCTTTGTTCTTTCTTACCCCCAACCTAACGTGATCTGAATCACCTCAGCTGGGATCCAGTTCCTGCAGAAATATGGCGTAGCTCAGTCTCTTAAACCAGAGGTTCTAAAACCTTTTCACATCAAGGACCCCTAAACTGACACAAATCAGAACACAGACCCCCATCTGATAAGAGTTTATTCCAGGGTAACCTTGTTAACCTTGTTAATGTTTTATTACAGATAGTGAATAAGCAAAACATTCTTACAATCTGTCATTTTGTTACTTATAGATTAAATTATAGTGAACCTGAACGATTCCCCTATTTGCTGGGGACCCCCCAGTACCCCTTCAAGGACCCCACTTTAAGAACCGCTGTCCTAAACCAAAGCTACCATTTCTAAAACATTGCTAATTTGTTCTAGGGATAGGAAGTGACTGTCAATAGGCCCAGGATGTCTTGCTTCTCTGACAATCTATCAATATGGAGAGTAGGTGCTGGTTTAAGCTCTGGAGATGGACAGCTCTCTGTTCTTGCTTCAGGCAAAGGTACATTGATTTCCTATCTTAGTGAGCCGCAGCAGCGTGGACACAACATTAATGAGGGATTAGTTATTGTACTCATAATCATTGCTGTGTCAAAGTGCCAGAACTGGGTGAAAAAAAGGGCCTTTGCAAATATTTGTTGGAGCCATGCAGCTACAGTTACTGCCAAATGCAGACTTTTATCTTTGCATGACGAACCAAAGCGTAGTGGCCTCATTTCCCATCGCTTAAAAGTAGAGTGTCCCATTTGATGTGTGCCAATTTTTTGTTAGTTTGGGGGATATTTAATTTTGGGCTCCTACATAGCACTGACACAGCCTCTCAGGTTTTTCTTTATTTTTGCCTGATTAGACTTCGTTAAGTTTGAAGTTGGGCGAGCCTGGCAGGAATTTACGCGAGGTCACCAAATGCAGTGTAACGTTTGCCTACCTATCCAGACATTTTGACCTGCTTTAGTAAGAAACAGATGCAACTTAACAATGGCTCTGATCAATTTGTGTCTTATTGATGCCTCGTGCACACAAGAGGATTTTCATAGCTGATTTTAAAAAACATGGAAGACCACAGACACAACCGATTTAACTAATTTCTAATATTTAAATCGTTAGAATGCACACACCAGACCATTTAGTCAAGACGGATCTCACAGAAACACACATTATCAAACGGGACTTCAGAAAAAAAACTAAAAAGCATGCCAACAGACCCTCCAGCTAGTTGCACTAATGTGTTACTTTATTTAGATTATTTTTTACTACTTAAAAGTGAACCCACACTTATGTATTTTTTTTCCCCAAACATTTTCGGTTGACAATTTATATCCCTTCCACGAAGATGCTCCTCCATTGATCACAGATCACGGAAAGTGAAACTTAAATTCACGCACTTTAAAAAGATTTATTAAAAGTTTCTTCATTTTCACATTTTTATTTACATCATTACATGTTATTTATTTCACAATAGGCTGTATTCTAAGTTATTGGGAGAAAACAGGTAGTTATATGTAAAATCTGACATTGAGCACCGCCATATAGCCAAATTGCATGATCCTCGTTTCATATCACTTCTGCGAAGATTTGACTGTGAGATTGTTAATAGAATCAGGCTCTTCGTTGAATATTCAACTGTTTGTCTCATTAAATTCTGACTTTGCCTTATGTTGTTATTTTTTCTCAAATGTACCTGTTTGTTTTTAAATTGGTTGTCTTAATTGTTTTTCTTCTTAACTTTTTACCATAATTTGAGATATCACAGCTTTGCTTTCCTTCTTCCGGAAGACGTTGGCTGCCATTTATTGTTGTGCAGCATGGTAAACAAGTTTCACAGACATTTACCTAGGCATGGTAATCCATGAAAAGCTTATACATTTATTCTCTTTTCCATGTCATAATCAAGACGTCTGTGTTGGCCAGGTGGAAGAAAGGTGGGTTAGAGGTGGAGACAAGAATTAATTTAGTAGTGAGCAATTACAAGTCTTGTGACATGTGTTTCAGTGCTTCATTCTACAACTCCAAACAGTCCCTGTTGATGAAGAAGCAGGCCATACATACTGCTCCCAGGATACCGACATCATCAACATACTTGATTGGACCATGGGACACTTCCGCTTTCTTCCCAGCACAGTAGGCTATTATGGGACAGACTTGAACCAACTTACAAGAACTTGAACTCGTTCTTGAATATTTGATGGTGCTTCATGTGTTTTTATGAAATCTTTAATTTCTGCAGGCCAGATCGTATTGGCAGATGAGTCTCTTTTAAATGCCAGGGGAGAAAATCTACCTTGTCATCTCCAGTGTTTGACCAAGAGGGACTCCAGTATTTGTCAAACATGCAAGGAATTGTGATCCTAGAAGGGGTGTTTCACAGCCAGTGCCATATCAAATAGAGTAGTGCTCAAGCGGTGCCAGACTGCATGGCGGGCATTTGCACAGACTCTGTTACTTCTCACTACAACAGATGGTGTCTCTGCATACTGTGTGGAAGGTTATATTACTTCTCTATGGATGCCTGGATGTCTCTTAAACCTAATTTGGACCACACAGGTGCAGACACAAACACACACACACACACACACACACACACACACACATACTATACATGTAAACATAGTAACATACAGTACGTGGAATAGAGAAGAGAGGGCACTACTGAATTAGTCAAGCAGTAATTCCCATCCAGCCACTACATCCTCTCTCTACCCACTCTCACTCCATTTCTGCATTTGCATGGAGGGTCCTCCACAATAAATGTCATTCCAAACCAATTAGTGGGGAGTGAAAGTGGGTTACTACACCCTCCAACAGTGAGTCTGCATCAGTGCTAGCTAACAAACCACATTCCATTCAAGCGCAGAACCCTCATTTGTTTCTGTAAGAAACAGCACATACTTTTTTTAGTTTAGTAGTACTCTGTACATTCATTTTATTCTTAATACTGTGAACTTTTACTCAAAAAGATATATCTTTGCACACTCCTGCCCAGCTCTTTTATTTTAAACAGTTACATTGCACATATTTTATATATTTGTATCTTGTTATTTTGTATTTATTTTATTTCTTGTTTATGCACCAAAACACCAAAGCAAATTTCTTCCGATTCTGAATTTTCTCCATATGCTAATTCCTACTGTGGAATGAATGTAGCCTTATTAGTGCTGTGTTGCCGCGTGATCTGAAACCATGGTTACAAAGTGTAAAGACAGGTCCTGTTTCCATGGGAGAGAGGGAAGTTTGTCCCAAAAGTTGTTGCTGAGTTCATACCCCACACCTTGATGAAGGATGCTTTCAGGTGTGAGTGCAACTCCACACAGAGTTACACTCATCATGGATTGGGAGAGATTAGGGACCAGATTGGAATTGGGCCTTTGTGTTAAAATAAAGACTGTAATAGTTTTCTACTAGAACAGTGTTCACAGTCCCAGTCCTTCGATTCTTTAACAGCTGAATATAGGACACATGCATCTGCTCCTGATTGGCTTCACTGCAGCGTAACCTCCTTTTTAAAACACCGTCCCCTTTCTTTCACCTTAGGGTTCAGCTATTATCACTTGTGTATTTAAAAATGATAGGAGCCTTAAAAAAGAGTAAAAAAGATCAGGTTACACTGGGTTGTCACAGATGTTAAATTCTTGAGACTCTCTTATTTTCCAGCGGGGGCAATCTATCTCTTTGCTAGGTTTAAAGGGGTGATAAGGTTATCCGAGAACATCTATCACTGATTTCCTGACACTCCTGGTGGCCAAAAATAATCAGATGGCACCTGGGTCAACAGCTCTTTTTTTTAAGATCCATAACTCATGCTCCTGGGAATTGTGAATGTGAGTGCAGACACCAAAATCTGTGTGTGTGCAAATGGTTCTTTTTCTGTGACACTTCGATTAGAATTCATGCTATTCACCGCGCATGTATTTTTAAGCTAGAAGCACCGAGCAGATGTTTGTGGGAAGTGATGCTGCAAATGAAAACCAGTTTGAAGCACATTCTGTCAAAGTTTAAAATACTTACATCTTTTGGACTATGAATGCTCAAATCGTGATCAGTGGTTTGGCTGTTGGGATGCTCACCAGCAAAACTGAAATAAACCAATCCCATAAAAGTTTGTGAAATGAGCACTAAGTCTGATACACAAAATACCTGTAACGTGTTACAATGCACCGTCTTGCTTCAATGACTATGATGCATAGTGATCTGAGCTAATCTGGGTCTACTCAGATACACTTTGGTATTACAGGTGACACAAAGATGAAGACCAGTGGCAAGACAACAGGACACTACTAAATGTAATTTGGATGCAGTTGAGTTGGGTCTTGGATATTAGGAAGCGTCTAGACCCCTTAAGTTGTGAGTTCCATAGGTATTTTTGGCCATTGTCAGTTGCAGCTTGTCAATCAGGTATAAGCAAGGCTACAAAAAACCAAAAAGGTTCATCGGAAAGTTATCATAGCGGTAACTATTCTATCTTTCGTCATAGCCTTTGAAGACTGGGTCCATTCAAATGAGAGGGCTGCTTTTTGTCCATGCATGGCTCAAATCGCCTCAAGAACTTGGCCTTAGGGCTAATTAATTAATTATGTTTAAGTAACCAAGCCATGTTGGTTAACTCAAGCTAAGGGTCTGAATGTTCACAGCCCTGATAGACCACACTGATCATTACCCCAAACCAGACACAAGTTGTATGAGCTGACTGACCGTTTTACCTACTTAACCATGGTCTATACTGACTGTTTTGCGCAAGCAGAATGTATATCTATATAAGCTAACAAATGTAGACTTTTAAAATAAAAAGGCATTTCATTGTCACGTAAAAGCTGTGTTGGCAGCAGGGAAATGTGTTTCTGTTCTGAGAGTTAGACTGTTCCAAAACCTGAGTTATATGTAGAAAGTCCATACTCCCTTTAGAAGTCTATGTTATAAAAACTCTACAAAGAGCACTTTCCATTAAACATTAGTCTTTATAAGGTGTTGCTGGTATGACAGTGAGATATGGAGCTCATTTTGGGTGCATGTCTTGGTTATGAACCCGTGTCTTAAGACTGACCTGACCTGGACCCGCGCTCATTGATGTTGCACATGTCAGTTGTGTATGCGCGTCCCCTGGGAAAAAAAAACAATTAGCCAAATTAGAAGGCAAAATCTGGTGAGAGCAAAGGTCAAAAGGGGAACCACTGCTGTTTTCCATGCTGGTTGTAAAGCAAACAGCTCAGCAGCAGTGTTATTTCTAGGAGTCTAAAGTGGAAACCTATTACTTTGGCTGTTATCTCACAAGCTATGTTGCTTATGAGCATTATTATTTTCACTTTGTCAAAGACTTACTTTACATACACACACAGAATATTTTAGTTTTCATACGGTATTTTGCATCATTTCCATAATATATTCAATCTCAAACTCTTTGAAGTCATCATCACTTTCGTTTCTCCTCAAACAAGCTGAAGTAGCATGTTACCTTGTGTCTTTATTTCGGCTGCAGAGGGGTTGAAGTCAGGAGCCCTGTCTTCAGCACGAAAATGAACATGAACAACAATTGGTAATGAGTCTCACTTCCATCCAAGTAGTTATTCATGAAATTAGCTGTTTGGCAGTGTGGATGGATGCGACTGTTCACACAGGAGTTTGCAAGCTGTCATTGAGCTGTTGTTATTCATTTTCTTGCTGTTGGTATGATAATGTTATTTGTGGATTCTTATTAACAGGGAAATTAGCAGCTGCTTGTTGTGGGTTAAAGTTGTTAAAGTTGTAATGGTATTTATTGTGAGTTACAAGTGTGGAGAGGCTGATTATTTGATTGTCTCCATATGTAATCATTCATTTTCCGTGTTTTAAGCCATATGGAGTCTAATGGAGGCCTCTATGTCAGGAGGTGATTGCTTCTTTAGGCCCAGAGGCAAAGAGAAGTGATCCTTCAACTCATGCAGTATTCAGCATGTGTAGGTTTTTCCCTGTGCCCTGTACTGCTGAAACTGGCCTGAGGTCCAATGAATATTGCACTGTACCATGCTCTATGATAAACTCCATGTTGTGTGCAATGTATCACATTACTTCATGAATTAGAGATGAAGGTTATGGCAGAGGGATACCTCACATTCAATGTGGTTCAGATTAGAGATTCACCGTTCAGATTTATTTCTCTGATACTCAGTGAAGTCGGGTATTGGCAATCAATCAGATACAGCACCAGTGTTTTTGTTTCTTCTTATTTTAAAATCTTCATATATATTTACTCCAAATTGTTTATTCCAAGCAAACTATAATTTAAAATGATAAAAATAGTTAAGCTTTATTATGTTCTGTGTATGTTTCCTCTCATTTGATGCATAACAGTGGAACACAGGTCCGTTTATTAAACATCAGTTATGTCATTCTGTATGTAATTTTGCATAAACGTGCTGTGTTGCGATATCAGTATTGGAAAAACAGTCTTATTATTATTATTATTATTATTATTATTCAGCCATATCCCAAAGCTCTAGATTTAGTTTATTGCAGTATTTGCAGTCTTTAGAAATACTGATGGATTTATCAATGAAGACGTCTCTGAGTACATAAGGTCAATTTCCTAGGGTTTCACTTCTTTAACATGAAGAAAAGATTCTTTAATCAATAATTTAGCATGTACATTTTACCAGCAGCACATGTTTACTGCACATGAGTATAATTTGTACACATCATCCTAAATACTCCAATACTGTAAAACCTGTCGATGAATGCCACAAGAGAAGTTGTATCGTGATAAGCTGTCATTGTAAAACCTCTCACATAATGCACAGCGAGCATTATAAATAAGAAGCCAATCTGCTGTAGGTGTCAAGTCCTCCTGCTTTAATAAATAACTCCTCCATCTGGTCCCCATATCTCACAGCGCTCGCACTTCATAGATTTTTTTTTGTTTATTTAGGATCCTCATTAGCTCCTGTATCTTAAGAATAAGATAAAATAAGCTGGAAATCACTGCAATATAACACACTTCACAAAGAGGATATTTTAAAACTTTTTCCACGACTATTAAGATTTACAAAACAGAAACTATGCGCTTGCTCGGCTTTGTAAATCTAACAAAAAGAATGTGTATATGTATTTCTGTTTTGAGTACACAAAGTTTTAGTCGTGAATCTGCGCAATTTTATACATCTGGTGCCTGATGTGCAGCGGTTTTAAAGATTTAATCAGCTGAGTGTACATGTAGGTTGAATCACAGTGACGTACTAAGAAGGTTCAACAGTCAAATGCAAAATAGGATTACACAGCCTCTTCAAAGTAATGAAATTACTTTTTCCATTTTGATCATGATGTGAAGTTGGTTCCCTCTTACAGTGAGACAGGACACTGCTTTTAGATGAATAAGAATACTTCACCACAATAATCTAAATGTATATCAATCACAAACTCACCGTCTCATCCTTCAATGAATTTTTCAAGAGGGTTAGTCGAGTGAGGTACTGCATTGTCCAATGAAGTACATGCAGATACATATCTTACTAGATCGCTTAAAACAAACCAGATATTCTACTGCTTAACACAATGTTCACCACAAAAAAATGTTAAACGATTGCCCATGCTTTAATAAACTTCCACAAAATAGATGGACAGTAATTCTGGAAAGTGTATTGTTAAAGCAAAACTTTTAGAACTTTTTGTAACTTAAAATACTGTTTCCAAAATCATCGACTTGTAAAACGGTGAACGGCACTTCTACATTTGCTTTGCAGCTCTCTACCGGCTATAACCGCACTGTGCAAATTTGTCAGATTGGGTAGCAGATCTGTAGTTCCAATGAGATGTAATGGGACAAATCGGCTTCCAACCTGTAGGGGGACCGACCCGGTTAAAGTCACATTAAAAGTTGCAAAGTGTTGCTTTAGAGAAGGATTCAAGTAAATATTTGTGTGGTGTACGTATAAATAATGACATTGCCAAGCCAAGAGAGGATTGGACAGGGCGTCAAAGCAGTGAGTTTGAATGCTCGGCTGAACGTGTTCATTTAAATATCGAACTTTCTTTGTGTCACTTTACCCTATGGGATTTGACCAATCAATGGTTTTATTTGGGAATATTTTTCAAACCAGCAAAAGTACAAATTCATAACATTTCCAGGGTTTCTTTTCGCCTTCAGCTGCGTGAACCACAAAGAGATGCTTGATAGGAGTGCCGATGAAGTGGAGGTACAATCCTAATTATGTAATAGCTATAAGTTTAGGTGATAATTGGTCTCATTATGCTGTTGAAAATTAAAGAAGGTTGGTGACTGCACCGGGTAAAAATAAATGTCACTTGAGAAAATCATTGGAATTTCTTCTATGAACAAGAAAGTATGGCCAAGTTTTATATGCATTGTAGACAAAAGCAAAACTCACACACCACTTTTTTTACTTGGAAAATGTATCATTTGTCTTTAACAATAATGTGTTATTTTATGTGTGATATGTGTGTAGCTTCTTTGACGTATATAATTGATTGAAATTGAATCCTTTGCTTTATTAAGTCTCATGTTGCAATTGGGTTAACTCCCCCGAACACTACTCTGTTTATTTCCCCATACGGTGTGTAATTCCCTGGTGAGCGGCGCATCTCAAATTCACATTGATTTTAGTCAGGGAAATATGAACAAGGGAAATCAGTGTGGCAAAGTCCCATTTAAACGCACAAAACCACAGCGTTTGGTTTGATCTGAGATCAGATCTATTTCCCGACTGTGTCAGGCACCAGTATGAAAAGCTATGGGGGGTTGTTGTAAGGGCGAGCTTTCCTGTCTGGATTTGATTTTTCCACTGAGGGTCACAAGATGTGAATACTTTAGCATCACTATCTCAAGAAATGCGTTCACCCTTAAAGACGAGGCAAAGTCATCTGAGGCATGTGCATTACTTTATGGTACAATCTTCCTGCAATACATATTGCAAATAGCATGCAGAGTTATTCAGGTCCATGGGAAATGTGCCTCTGTGTCCTCTGGGGAGCAAGAGTGAATGGGAAGATTCAGGAACCGCTCGGCTGGAAAGGGATTACATCCCACAGAGTCTCGTGGGGAGGAAGACACAGATGCTGCATTGATCCTGCTGATAAACACTGAATGGCTGGAAGCTCGAGTAAGTGTCAGGTTCCCTAAACGGAAACGCCAAGACAACCCAGATTGAAGTTTGGGGCAGAGCATGGACGACTTGCAATCCAGCAATGTGTGAAATTAGCAGAACTAATGTGTGCTATTTACCAATAATTTACAGAATTTTCTCGTTGCAATGTAACTCATGGAAACAATAATGAGAGACAGACCTAAATTATTTCCTGTGCAGTGTTTAGTCCTGTATCATGTCTCTTGTACAACAGTGCTATCTTTTTATTGAGTTCTTATTGAGTTTTTTAAACATTTACACACTGAAAAAAAACAATCTTAACTTATATTTGACTGATAGTATTATATATTTGGGGAAAATAATGTTTGACACAAGATATTAAAGCAGCAATAATCAGTAATGTATTAAATCTTCCTGTGAAAGAGGTCCCTCATCAAACCTACAGAGAATTATCACTAAAATCAGCAGCTTCACTTGGCTTTACAGAGCTTTGTGGAGAGTTTTAGCTTATTGTTTAGCTGCCCGGCCACAACGTCATGTTTTATTTCACTCTCACTGCTCTCATTGTGTGGTTTACATCAGCAGGCAGCTGTTTTCAGAAGAAAAAAACTCTAAAAACCCACAGTACACTACCTGCTTAGCACCACACAGCAGACATGAGATTAGCTGGTGAACATAGTGGAGCATTTAGCAGCTTAAGAGCCAGATGTTTCCCTCAGGGGTAGAGACAAAAAACAGAGCTAAAAGAAGAATAAATATATTACATTTATCAGGTGGACTCAAACACTTCTCAAAATGAATGGTAATGTTTCACCTAAAGGATTTAAGTGAGCCACTGTTTGCTTACAAGTTCACTTTATCAACCTAAATGTTACAAAATCACACAACTGTCTGTTTGTCCGAAGAAGCAGGGCAGAGGCTGAGTCAGTTATGGGACAAACAAAATACTAAAACAATCACTTAAGAATAGCGCTGTCGAATTAAAACAGCTCTAAATAAAAGAAGGAAGAAATGCTAGGAAGAATTAAACTGCAGTTAGTTCTCATGTGTTGTGCTGGAACCAGCGAACATGGCATTTTCCTTAATTAATGACTCAAATGGTAAATTAGTTGTTGATACCTAGCAATTAATCGATTTATTGCGTGAGCACCAATCAATTCATGACAATAGAGATTTCATCCTTAAGTCTATTGTTGATCAACATTATACGATATCCTGGTCATTTTTAGCCAGGATTATCACACCACAAATTGTTTTTATAGCAGTGCTTGCCTTAAAGCGGCACTATAAAAGACAAAACCCACCTAAAGGACACAGTGAGGGACCTTCACATTGGTCACCGAGTGGAACAAGACCCTCCTGACCACACAGGAGAAGACTCTTTATGGACAAGACAGGCTGCTGCACAGCAGAGGAAATGAGACTATCTCACCCCTACTGCACTCTGATTTGCGCAGCGTGAAATGACTGTCCTGTTTGTAAGAACAGGAGCAGTGGCCACCCATCAGGTGGGGACTGGGGAGAGGGGTCCAAGAGGCCCTTGTGAATTAAGGGTACATTCATAGAGTCTCCGGGGAGGTCCACTGATTGCCTGCAGCACTACTAATTGATTTAGTGCAAGGTCGAAGCCTGAGTGACAGGGGCTAAAGGGAGGAATTTCCTGTTTCTGCATCCATAATTCAGTGGTTTCCTGTGTTTGTGAGAGTGTGTGTACTTGTATTAAAAAAAAAATTGAGTGTAAACATTTAGTAATTCACGTGCCTAACTATCTGTCTTATACTGTTCAGTGCACTTTGGTCAACTGTTGTTGTTTTTCAATGTGCTCTATAAGAAATACAAATTTCAATGTGTGAGGTTAGACTTTAAATGGGGTTGGGATTTTATTTAATATTATGTTGATATTGTTACAATAATCCTTTTACGCATTTAAAATATCAATGTTGAATTTGGTACATTTGCATTCAAACAAGTGCAACTTTAAAGGCTGCAGCTATATATTTCAACCATTTTACGTATGAAAAATAATTTTATCTAACTGTTTTTAACTATTACTTTTACCTGATGAATTAAACAGTTTCATTACTTTTAGCTGTCTTTTTGAACCATGTACGTATCTATTACTTTTTGTGAATTGTTTAGACATCTCTGCTAGCTTGCTTGTTTGCTTGCTAACTAGTTTTCACATACATTCATTCACATGTTTAGGTGCTTTCTACTTTTTCGGACTGTAACTTTGAAATTTTTGCAAAATACTGAGGTAACCCCTGAGGCGTAAGTTACCTGGTTGGGAATGTTGGCCTGTACAGTGCATGCTAATCCATAATGGTGGGTGATGCTGTGTTTATGTGTGCCTGTCTCTTAACTGGAGCTGTGTTGTAAGGTATGCAAGCTGTCCAAACCAGCGGTCTGCCAACACCCGCCACTACGCTGGGCCTTTGAAGGTCTGGTGGATTTCCCTCTGGTGTCTCAAGACTCTTCAACCAGCCACACAAACAGACCGTCAGCTTCATGAGAGAAGCCTTTGTTTTTATTCTCTTCCTCTACAATGCTCTAGCCGTCCCATTACATTTAAACAAACAAACCATTGTTGCAAATCTGTGATTCAAATCTTGCAGTTAGCAGATTATAATAAGGTAGTATAATAGCTAAAAAGGGGTTTTCAGAGATCCCAGCAGAAAAGGGGTTCCTCTTTTACTTAGTATGTGAAACAATTTCATGTTGAGAGCACCTTGCTTGCTTGGTACCCCAACTACCCTCTTAGAGGCTCCGACAGCTTCGATGTCGCACGGACCGCTACAGGAAATCATTCCTACCATGGGCAGTAAAACTCTTCAACACGTCATCACTGGGTGCTAGATAAGACTCTGAGAGACCACAATACTGCACCACAATACTGCACCACAATACTGCACTAAGGGCAACCTGTACAATTGGTTTATTTTTGCATACTAATTAAGCAGTTGCACATTTTGTTTTCCCATCCTGTATATATTCAAATATTTGTTCTTATATTTTACTTATGTTATTATTATTATTTCATGTATATTGTATGTATGTATTTTGTATCCTACTATTTCATTTATATTTATTTTCTGTGCTGTGTGACTGTATGTTTGCTGTTGTAACACCATAATTTCCCATTTTTTCTATCTATCCAGCTATCTATCTATCTATCTATCTATCTAAAGGCTACAATGGCCCCTAACTCCCAAGTATTTGAATTAACCCTAAATCACCATCTTCATAACTTGTGAAGTCCTGCAGATGAAGGAGAGGAAAGAGATGGAGCAGATTCTTTGCTTTCTGAAACAGAGAAGTTTTATTCCATATCAACATGCAAAATTTCACAGAGAGCAAGAGAGACTGGATCAGCCCAGGATTTCAAACAAGCAACCTGAGCATCTCTCACTTAACCCATCCCACTCTTAAAAAAAAAAACTTCCCACACATTGAAGAGAAACATCTGTCACTTCAGGGGGCTTTGTCCTACGTCACACTAAACAGGTTTATGTTAACAAAATGCTAAATGTCTCCCGAGGAACCTCGGACGAATTACGGTGTTTGGTATGGGATTTGTTGGGTGGAACTCTACCACAGAGGTTCAGGACTTAATCACATTTCCAGCTTGTGCTTGGGGCCAACTTTCTGTCTTGGTGGATTTTGCACCTCTAAGCTCAATCATGATACTTTTTGGAACAATTCAGTCTCAGACAACGGGGGCCTTCAGAGGCACATCCATCTGGGGAACAAGACAGTCAGTGCGTCATAGAAGCACCTGATGCATCAATTCATCTGGGCTGGACTTGTCTGTGGAGGATTGTGTGTATGAAACTAAACACTGAGTTGTCTGGAAAATTCTGGGTAGTTTGTGGCACACAGGTCTTCTTGTTGTGGGCTGTAAAAATGGTCCCATTTAAATATTTTATCTGTTCATTTTGTGAACATAAATTAAATGTAATAGGAAGCCAGTGCTAGATTACCTGCTTATTGTTTGTTCCATCCAGCCACTACATTGCTTAGTAATTAGATGATGTCGTGAGGTGATATTGATGACCAACAGTATATTCTCCAATAAAAGACACCCTGCCTGTAACACACGGCTTAGGATGTGCAATAATGTCATGCTATTATTTATTTATCCAAATGTTTGATAATAGACTACGCTGAAAATAATCCAAAGGTGAACCTTTGCATACCAAATGTTGTTTTTGTGTGGAGAAAGGCCTTTATTCATCATTTGCAAATTACAAATGTCGATATAATACCACGTGTATGAAGAAAATTCCACTGGGTTATTGAGACTGTCCTCACCCGAAAACATCCCCGTAAGTTGATTGTTCAAGCTGCTATTATGACCCGCATTCACATTTATAATGGCAGTGCCCTCTAGTGGCCATATTAAATATGATGGGAGTGAAGCAGGAAGTAAGGTTGGGGTGGTGGATGAGTGACTGGGACCCAAGAGACCGGGGTTCGTGTCTCGTTTGAAGTTAAAAGTAAGCTGAATTTTTTTATTTTGTTTTAAGGAACAAATGGAACTACATCAGCGTAACAAACGTATTGGGGTGCGTTCAGCCCCGACAAAATGTAGCAAAATACTTTTTTTTTTACTGAAACCGTGGTGTGTGCCCCAGACGTTTTAACCCAAATCACAATCTTTTTTTCAAAGCTAACCAAGTCGTTTTTGTGCTTAATCATAACCAAACTACAACAGTTTCACAAAGTTAAAGCTGTGTTTAAAACCGTGAGAGTTACGTTTAGATATGAGGTGAAACGCTCCTCTGGGACATATTTCCTACCACGACCAGGGGCGATAATTTAGGAAATGCTCTTATGGGTTGTATTAAGGTAGGACTACAAACCTATGGGACCATGTGGTTTGGAGGACTTGTTGGAGTTATCTTGCCCTGAAAGCCTAATGAAGGGGCCTTGTGGAACCAAGGCTCCTATGTGGTCTTTTTATGTGTAATATGTGTAAAGTTGTGAGGAACTCGAACAACGACACAAAGCATTAGGCATGGGCTTCCTCCCCCCACCCCCATGATGGTCAAGGCATGTCCTGGGGGTATATATGTTGATGACGGAGGGAGGGAGGGGGCTCACTTTCACAGACAGGCCATTTCATTTGGGACGGAGTAGTGAAAATTTGCAGATGAAGGATCATAAATCTTGAAAGGATTACTTAACAGAGACCCTTGCCACCTGCAGGCATTTTCATCAGACATTCACAAAATTCTCACGGGTCCAATTCTGTCCACAGGGTGTGAAAGCAGCTCTTGATATTGATAAGTGTCTTATCTAGCAAAGCTATCTCCCTAGCATGCTTAACATTCTGACTAGCAAGAATAAGCTTCACATAAGTGGATACAATTGCTTCTTTCGAAGCCTTCACTTTGAAATGCCACAGCCAAAAGAAAGAATTAGCCTCATCTTGCAAGGATGTGCTGAATGTCCTGCAAGAGATGTGAAAATGAGATAGCGAGAAATAAAGCTGAATGGCCAGTGTTTCAAATGCCTCATTTGCACTACATGAGTCAGACCATGTTTGGTCTCAGTGGGAATGTCGGGCTTGACCTTAGCAAAAGAATTCATCTAGGCATTTGCAGTTGATCATAGATGATCTCTTTCACATATAGCACAATGGTCTTATTTCAATTGTCCAAGCCTCAAACTGGGAGGTTTGTAAAAATAAAATGTATGCATGTCCCGGAGGTCTAAAACCAGAAAGGGGAGGGAAAGAAAACCACAAAAACCAAACTACCCATCCAAGAATGGAAAACCCACAGCCCCTTCGTGTGCTTGTGATCATCTCAGCGTTTCAGAGTCATCAATGATGTTTGTGCCTCTGTCCGTCAATCTTTCCAAACTTTTCTGTTTGGTGAAAAAGGAGACTGTCCTCCCCAAAAAACGACACAACAATTTATTTCTTCAAGCAGCAACTATGAACGATATTTACGTTTTTTAGTGGTGGCCCCCTCTAGTGGCCATAGTATTTATCATGGGAGCAGAGAAGGCAAGATGGTGATAAGGTATTGGAGGAAATAAATACAGGACTTTTACCCAAGAGACCAGTGTTCGTGTCCCATTTGAAAATAAAAGTAAATGTTGAGTTTATGGAACCAACAAATCTTAATTACGACCAATGTTGTTTTTTGCTTCCGACGTCGCCTTCCAGGCAGCTGACCCTAACCTTAACCCTAAACATAACCATGGAAGGAGATGTTGAGGGCAAAAAAAAAACGCCCTTAATTACATTCTGTGTAATAACTGGAAAGGAAGTAACATAACAAATGTACTGATTTGAACCCAAACCACAATATTTTTCTAAACCTAACCAAGTAGTTTTTGTGCCTAACCATGACAAAACTTTGGCTATTTCACAACGTTAATGACGTGTTTATAACTCAAACATTATGTTCTTGGTTATAGATCTTTGGATGCAAAACGCTCCTGTGGGTTGTGTTTCCTGTCACCGCTAGTGGGCAATAATTTATGAAACACTCATACAGGTCATGTTAGACTGTAAGAATAAATAAATAAATTTCACGCCCATTCATGTTTGATGAGATATGTCAGTCTGGACTGTCCAAATGATTCCTTCCCATCCCGAGAGCAGCCAGCATGGCTAAAACACATAAACCCCTGAACTGAAGTTTTTCTGTTGGTAAAAATATTTAAATTCTTGCTTCTGTGCTCTCATAACTGAAGCAATTGGTTTTGCAATTCAAAAACTTTTTGTTTTGTTTTAAAGGCTGTGTTAATACTAGAGAGAGAATCTGTCAACAAAAACACTTCACAAATTGTATATTTCTCTTTAGTCCTCCGTGTTGGTGTTAGTATAGATACCGTTGTAACATTTGTGATGCTAAAGCATCCTTTTGGATCGTTCACAGCTCTATTTTTCATGTTCCATTCCACTGGCTCAGGCCGTGCTGCAAGATTTATATGACCCGATTGAGGTCTTAAACATTTCTCCTTGAAGATGAATGTATTGTTATTGGGCATCTCACAATGTTTCTGTTCGGTACTGTTGACAATTTGTACTGTTTTGATTTTTACAGGAAATCATTTCAGCAGAACTGAACCAGAGAAATCTCAAACATTGATCAAAACCAGCAGGTCACTCAGCAGCCACGTTTGTGTTCTCACACTGTATTTCTCTCTTTTGTTTATTTTTATGCAGGGTGAGCTAAAGTGCAATACCCTTACATCAGGTCGGCTCATATCACATGAAGCAGTCGTTCATCACAGTAGTTCTGGAGTTGCCCTCCAAGGTAGCAATGGTGTCCGTTGTGGTAACTGATCTGGACAGCGCTAATGTAGGTTGGAGATTGTTTCCATATGGGCCTGTTTTTAAACAGAGTCAGTTTGCTTGCTTCTAAAAACCCGATTAAATTTCAAGGTTTACCCTCTTCGAGCATGCAATGTGAAATAGTTAGTTAAATAGACAACTAGCAGTCATAACAGCACATTCCATCTTTCGCCTTGGCGGATGAATAGAAAGCAGGTTGCTGGGAAGAGAGAGAGATGACGTTAAGTATATTAGGATGAAGATTGCCTGACTGATTTTTATCACTGGTTTGAATCATTTAGAATAGATCATGGAAAAATGCAAAGCTTGTTCATTGGAGGATAGCTTTTTAAAAACAAAAAGACTTTCATAAAGAAACTGACCAGATTCAAGGAAAATGGGGACATTTAAGTTGCAGGCATAACTTGAAATGGAGTAACATCACATAGATGAGGATCGGGCTACAAACATCCTGATAAGAAATTTAAATAAAAATGTATAGAGCTGAAACAATCAAGTAGTACACTTACAGAAAATTACTTTTGGTTAATTATTAACTTAAGTATGAATAAAGAAACTAACCACTCTGGTTCTAGCTTATCCAATGTGAAGCTTTGGTCTTTGCTCTTTGCTCGTCTGTTTTATGTCAATGTTTTTAACTGTTGGTTGGACAATACAAGACACTTGAAAACATAATACTTTGCTTTGGGAGATTGTCACAGGTATGTTCAACTACAGGTATGTTCAACTATTCTCTGACATTGACCAAAACGATTCAACACTGAAAAATATGAAAGAAATAATCTGAAATTAAAAAGGAAATGCTTGTGAATGCTAAAAAGCAAAATGATAAAGCTAAACTGGATTGCTGGCATAACTGCGTAAAAAAAAGGTGAAGTGAGAATAGTTGGAAAAGTGGGAATGGTTTTAGTTAGAATGAATTTCATTGAAATGTTGTATAATACCAATAACGTTTTAAACAAATGTGGAATATTTTAAAGGACAATCCTGATGGAAAATGAACCTAGCGGTTAATAACACATGAGTACTGGGTCAACCATTCTCTGGGATAAGGTATTTCCATGGTAGCATAATGAAGGTCCCTACATGTAAACCGAAGCATTGATAACTTTGTGTACAGATAGTTTATTAAAAAAGATTTATAAAGACAGTACCATTTGGCCGGCACCATCTTGGGAAAACAGTCATGACCAGTCGAACGACGAAGACCATGTAACCAGTAACCAGTAACATGGCTCAAGCACGGCGTTCTTCGTTCGACTGCTCATGACTGTTTTTCCATGATGGCATGTAGGAACCCTAATTATATTATGCTACCGTGGAAATGTGGTGCTATTTTGAGCCTTGTTAGTGGTATAGAAATAGCTATTTGGGCCCCGGACGACTAGCGTTATAATTAGGGGTTTGTGCTAAAACTCGTCACATTCATTTAGCATGAAAACATATCGCAAAGAACGGTTCAGACTCGTTACCTATGTGTTTTAACCCCTAGGTTTGTTTTGTAACAGAATTGTCCTTTAAGTTTTATTTTTTGATGAAAAGTCATGTAACATTTTGAAAAGTCAAATGAAGGTTAAAGTATAGTTTGTTGAAAAAAAATCATGAAAAGGACATAGTATAACTGTGAAGCTGTGTGTAAAAATGGGCATCATGGCCTGTTTGAGGAAACTGAGTCGCTTCCACATTGAAAAATCTGTCATGACCCTCTTTTACCACACTTTTATTGAATCAGTTTTAGGATTTGCGCCAGCAGCCTGGTTTGGGAACCTCTCTCTGAAAAAATAAAAACTCACTCAACCAAAAAGTGAAGTGGTCTAGCAGGCTGATTGGTGACCCACAGCTCCACGTGAAAACCTTTTACACAAAACAGTTATAACTGGTTCAATTATCAATGAGTTCCCATCCATTGCACACAGAGTTTCTACTTGTTTCCTCTGGGCGTAGGTTTAGCGTCCCTAGGTGTAGAATAAAGACAAAAAAACTGTTTTGTCCTTGCAGCCATTACACTGAGGAATAAATCATAGCTATACTTTGCAAATGTGTTTATTTGGTGTTTATTTAATGTTGTTTTTAGTAATATTTAGTTCACATTAATATTTAAGTATAATCTGGACCGTTAAGAACTTTTAATTTGTAATTAAAATTTTCGCTATTTCAATTGCTTTAAGTTGAATGATGTGCCTCTTTGTTTTTATGTGTGTATGAGGACTCAACTGCAAACAAAATCTACCTCTGGGCATAAATGATTTAACTTGAACTTGAACTTGAACTAGTATAGTACGTCAAAAATAGTCATAGTATGTTGAAAAATGTCATAGTATGGTATTTTGAAAAAGTCAAAGTATAGTACAGTGAGGGAAAAAAACATTTGATCCCCTGCTGATTTTGTACATTTGCTCATAGTATAGTATGTCAAAAATAGTTTTTTTTGTAATTAATAGTATTTAACCACTATGCCACTGCGTCACCAATGGAGTATGCTGAAAAAAGCCACAAAAAAGTCACATCATAAATATCATAAAAAAATTTAAAAAAGTCATAGTATAGTATGTCAAACTAGAAAATTCCGCAAGAAATTTTACAGTGTGCCTACTACTTGGTGCACATCTTAATAACACTATCTAACTATTATTAGCAGTAGTTGTACTGATGCACAGTACATACTGTGGGTCACACCCTCACTGAGAGAGAGACAATACAATTGTTTAACAAAAGCAACAGGGAATGCATGGATGGGCTTAACAGACACCACAAATGCACACAGGTCAGGACCAGAGTACAGTTACAGAGTACAAATTGAGAATATATTTTTGCACTCCTGGAGAAAACTGTACCAACTAAAGTTATGTAATAAATAGGCCTTGGTCGGCCAAAAGGCTACAAAAACCAGGGATGGTTTAGGAAAAAGTCTCCTCCGAGAAAACAAACTCAACCCTCCACACATACCTTCCTTGATAGGAGGGAAAAAAGGCTTCCATGTTGCAAGATACACATTTTCTTTGAAGCTTGCTAGCTCAAAGTTTGTTGTAGTTTCCCAAATTAAAATCAAGTTCTGCAATTAAAACGACATTTGGCGATTTTCCATTTAATGAAAGGTCGTTGATCCAGACTAGGCATAATAAAACAGTGGTATCAGATCGGTACTCAGTATCGGCCGATAACCAAAACCCAGGTATTGGTGTTGGGGCTGCAGAAGTGGGACCGCTGCATCCCTTATTCCATATCTTACCGGCCATGATTAAAAACTCTTAAGCAGGAGCATCTTAGGTTGAGGTTTAAAAAAAAAAATTGACAAAGCTAGTCCAGCCTTTACAAGTAATACTATGTAGGTAAAACAGAATATTTCGTTAACATAACATTTTAAAAAGGCTCAACTACCCCCCCACCCCCCCCTTCATCTGGATATGACAATGACAGCAATATTCCACTTTTTGATTATTGTAGTCTTTGAAATGTATATGAAGTGTTTTGTACTTGGTTTAACAGAATAAAGGACTCTTTCTCTGCATAGCAATTAGTATCCCCCCTCACTTCCCTTTTCCTTCCCTCAAACACTTGCCCCACTTCCTGCCCTCTCAGTCCACAAATGAGTCTCTATCTAGCCCACTTCTGTCAGGGCGGACTCGTTGACCTCTCCATTTTCCCTACTTGAAACAGGCCACACTGCGTGATGTGGAGGCCCATATGTGTGCACGCCCAAGACCCCTGCAGTGAGGTAGCTGTACCAAATTCCACGTTCCAAAGTTACAGAGCTACTGCAGCGATTCTGCCATTGCTTGAGAGGATGACAGCCAAAGGTGGGGGAGCTTCAACTGGAGGATGTGTTCCGCCTCCCTGCCATGCTGGGTCCCAGGTGTGCATCCTTTCATGGACATAATATGTTCTTTTTTTACCATTTCTCTTTTGTGCATTCTGGGTGAATTAGCATATGATGCAAGTGCAGCTTCAACTGGGGACTGGAGTAAAGTAAATTGAGAAGGTTAATAGGGAAATGTCAACCAAGACGTCTGGAGGCAGTGGGAAAAAGCAGAGGATTGGGTTTAACTTTGCAAAGAGACTATTATTGTACCCATATAGCACCAATAAGACAGCACGTGATGTCATTGTGAACAGGGATTAGCGGCCAGGCATCAACAATAGAATACCTAATTTAATCAATTTATTAATTAATGATATTAGATATGTAGATGTATAAATGGCATGTTAAAAGTGTGGCGTAAACAGCTGTCTGGAGCGTAAGAGCCTTAAAAAGCATTGATTAGTTAAGACCCACACCCCCTTGAAGAAGACTATTTGGCTAAGGATTTGTATTTAATGTGCAAAGACTGAACAAATATTTTACAAGTAGTCTTCAGTAGCAAAGGCAGGAGGTGTGTAAACCTGATGAATGACTTAACAGACATTCAATTTCAAGGTTTTATGCTAGAGTAGTAAAAATGACAATGCAAGGCTCCTGTTTGCAGCTGTTATTTTTAAATCATACTTGTGTGAACTTACAAAGCCATGTTCTCCTGTGCCACTGTACTGAATGCCAACTGAAAAAAATTGGGATTAGTCATTCAATATTTTCAATCTTTGTCTAGTATGTTTTTTTAGGAATTATTGGGATTTGTGATTATAGTCGTAATATTGATTCATGTGTGCGCAGCAGCAATTTCACTCATGTGGAACTGCGGTTTGAATTACAGTTCTCAACAAAGGGCAAACAGTTACTGACAAAGCAATTTTCCACTCAAGGTCTCCATAATATTTTAAGTAGGGTTGAACTTAACCCCGTAGATCATTGTATGAAAACCAAACTATATTTCATCACTGGCTGGATTCCTCCAATATAACAAGACTATATAACAACGGAAAGTAAATAAAAAGCCTCTTCAATGCATTAATGCAAAGTTATGTAAGAAACTGAAGTGGAGAAAAACACCTGCGAACTGATTAACCTCTGCTTAAACACTTTGCCTTGTTGAAGAATTGACAGGAACAAGAAATAACAATTCTTCTTTGACTTTAGTGGACCTGAAGGTCAGACACGGTGCAATAGGAGAGTAGTTTTGTTTTGGCTCTGTGCTGTAGCACATTGGAATAAACGACTGCTGTCAGTGTTATGATTTTTGAACAGAAGTGAAAAATAAATTAAGACAAAAGTCAAAATTCTCTACCGGTTTGCTTTTTTCTTTTCTTTTTTATCCATGCTTGAATAGATTTTCAGAAGATGGCACTCACACACATTGGTAAACAAATGTTTAGAGAAAATATGAAACAGGATTTTGCGTGAACCTTCCCAGATTTAAACCCAGAGGAATTGAACAGCCTGCTCTGGGTCTGACAAAGTTCTATAATAAAGTACTGACTGCTTTAACTTAAAGCTGCATTTAACCTCAACTTTTTTGACTCTTTCTACTCATTGCTCTATTTTTTTTTTTTCTTGCAGCCCCAAACTTTACTGTTTTGAGTCTTCCTCATCACTCTCATCACGGTTGTTTCTAGCTAGGTGCAGTCAGAAATGTGCTCTTGTTGCACCAGTAACCACACCCAACGATGATGTCACGGGGTAGTGGAGGAAACCTGTACATTACTGCTTCAAGGTGAGGAATTCAACCATTGTTGAGCAGAACGATTCCAAGGGGTTACTCTTTAATAAGGTGATATATCAAAGATTACAATTGGTGGTGCTGCCCCCAACTGGCTAGAATGTTTTTTAATTAATGTAGATTTAAAAAAGCATTTACATCCACATTTAATAAACTGTCTAGAAATATCAGCCTTTTTATACATAGTCCCCAAGTGTACAAAAAAAAACTACCAATCCTTAGATATTCGCCCACAAAGCCTGAAAGTTATAGTCTTTGATTTATTCAAACCCTTCAGTGTGCTGAAGTAAAGCAAAAACAACACCAAAAACTGTCACTACCCCAATGCTGCCACACAGTGTTCTGTGGCTGATCTCTGAAACTGGACAAAGAATGAGTGGAATGCGTTGACATTTTTCACACATTTGGACAGTTCTGGTGAAATGCAGATCACGGTTTGAACTGGTCTTTATTCCTTAGGTTGCTTAGCGTGGTGGCAGGAAAGGAAATGGTTGAGAACAATAAGGGCAAGTCTTTCATCAGACATCCGTCATCTCATCTTCCATTTCATCTCCCTCTGTTTCACCTTCTGCCTCGCCTTCTTCTTCCTCTTCCTCCTCTGATGTCACGTCCAGCTCGTCCATCTGGGAGACGCACTTTGGACACGAGCAGACAAACAGGTAGTTCTCCCTGGGAAGAGAATGTTCCACAAGTCACATTTTTGCATATTTTACAGGAGCTGAAAATAATCAGAAGCCTTTTACACACTTCTGTTAAGAAATCTGCAGCAAACAAGTGTTTAATAATTGAGAAATACTTTGTTTTTTAATAATTATTTGGGCATTTTAGGCCTTTGTTTTTAAAGGACAGCTGAAGACATGAAAGGGGAGAGAGAGAGAGAGGGGGAATAACATGCAGCAAAGGGCCGCAGGTCGGAGACGAACCAACGGCTCCTGGGTCAATGAGTAAACCTCTATATAACAGGTGGGTTACCCAGGCGCCCGCAATTAATACTTTCAATTAGTGGGTGTGATGCACCAAAGTCGCCATAGTGAACTTTCCCGACTGAGTGTTGGAATCAGAGCCTGAAATTAACACCCGACCAATAATTTGTTAAATTTGCAATTGGCGGTTAACACCGTCAATCTACCTGCCATATTGGCAGGTAGCCAATGAGAATTCATTTAGTAATTGAGACGGGTAACTATCGGTAAACAGGGTACGCAGTTGCTTACGTGCCCCTTACCAATCAGGGGCCCGCATCACTGGTTAGACAATGACTGACAGCCAGGGTCCCCTATTGCATTTTCCTTACTTGGGACAATCCCATAGCCCAAGTGCGGCCACTGACCAGGTGGGAGTGCGAACAGGTCAAATTCATTTCCTTGTTTCTGATGTGAAGACGAGACGTGTGTCACTCCCATTTACCAAAAATACCTTCAGCGAAAAACCATGCGAAAAATGTCAGACCATCCTGCCAACCTGTGTACATTTTAACATCAATGTACACTGTTTGTACACGTTTTTTTCACTATAAATTCGCTGAAAGTTGTTGGCGTTTCAATCCTGTTGACTCTCTGCAGCGGGCGAGGCTACTGCTCCGTTCCCTCCATGACTGATGCACGCACAAACACATAAACACACACACAATCATACACGTTGGATGCATGAAACACTGCAGATGAGATGTACAGGATGACCTAAATTGAGGACAGCTACATTATTGTAGGTGCATTGATAAGTTAAAGTCCAAGTAGTACTTTATCAAACGGCACGTGATGACGCCGCGATGTCCACGTGTAGGCTACCATGAATAGGACAGAATGGGCTCATATAGACACAGCAATTCCTGTTTATACCTTCATGAGGCAAACAAAAAAAACTGGTTGGTAAAAAGTGACAATGGCAGGTGGTCACAAACACTTCAGGCCCTGGTTGGAATGTAATTCAAAGATGGATTGACGTCATGTTGATCAATTAGGAGCGTAAGCACAGGAGTAGCCATCAGGACCCTGGCATCTCTGCCTCATGAATCCCCATTATTGCCTGGAAAAGCTTTATAATTATCCAGATGGAATTCATAACAGTATGTTAAATTCTAGTGAATCATCCGAGGTGATGCTTACCTCAGAATTTTGTGTCTGCTATGACGGCTTCGGTCCCGTTGACAGCAGTCCAAATAACTGATGCAGATCTCCTGAGAATTAAAAAAAAACAGTTGAACTGGCTGAAGAACCAGAATAGCCTTATAATGAAAAACCCTGCGTCTTTGTGCTAATCGTTCATCATCTCTTGCTATAAAACACATTTGTATCAGAGTATTTTTACATCAACATCCCTGTCTTTTCTCTTCGTGTAAAACCGTTTCAATTGTTTGATGACTCATCCTAGGCTAAACTCGAAGCCTGGCCACTTTTTAGAGGCCCAATCTGCAAAGGATTTATTTTAAATACCTTTTCTAGCTGTCCATAGCCAGAGATGGGACATAATGTAGTAAAAATACTTAAATACTGTACTCAAGTAGATTTTTCTGATATTTTAACTTTACTATTTTTTGTGGCGACTTTTGACTTTTACGCCTTACATTTTAACTCAAAATATCGGTACTTTCTACTTCTTACTTCCTAGAAGTTGTCAACATGACAACTTCTTGTACAAAACTAAAGTTCTTCTTTTCTAGTTCTTGCACATTTAAAGTAAGTTAGCTAGTGGTTCTGTTTGCCAAATTGCACGCTTGATTCTAATAAAGCATCAAAAGACGGGAGTTATCTCCGTCCGTGTGTTAACGGACACACCTGGGGCTACGTTAGAAACCCAAATCAGCTTTAAATACAGTCCTAATCTAGTCCTCAGTAGCCTAACAAGTTTCAAATAATTTCACTGGTTATTATTTTACCGTTATTATTGTTCGCGTCATCAATACCATATTCAATCTAATAGGATGGAATACTGTATGTTGCATCTGAAGCACCACTGAGACGACTCGACAGAGTCGGTGGCATTCCGCATTTATTCACAGCAAACCTTTGCGGCTTGGCGCTAAGTTTAGAACATAGATGGACAGCGACATGATTGAAAATGAAAAAAACTGAGATCCCAGAGATTCGGCAGAAAAGCAGCAAGATATTCCTGATTATCCTCGGCTTTATGTAATAGAGATGTTTGAGTTAGTAGGCATCAAGAATGACTCCTGGCCAATATGCTGCGTAACTCTTCTTAGTTTAGTAATTCATATTTTATCCTTTATTTTCTTTCCAGAAGCCTTATTTGAGCGCACACACATACATGTAGATTACTTTAAATGTTAGGGGAGGATTAAAAAAAGAGAAACTGTATCTGTAAATTCTCACAGAATCACAACTAAATTCATATCTTGCTGCTCACTCAGAATCTCTTTAACCCGGAGTCCCATTCTCTGTCACAATAATCATACATGTGATGTTTTAGGCCTATTGGGAGACATCCATTTAAAATGTAGCCAATGGCATATAAAGAGCCTTTTTCATGTCCCCTAAAGTGTCAGCATGCACTCTAGTAACATTTGTGTTGAGCTTTGCATAAAAAATGGTTATCATTCACAAGGCTACTTTTACTTTTATAATTTAATTACATTTACAAGCCTGTACTTTGTTACTTTTACTTGAGTAAATAAGTTAAATTAGTACTTCTACTTTTACCAGAGTATTTGTACCTCTGCTTAAGTACGGGAAGTGAGTACTTTTGCCATCTCTGTCCATAGCTTAAATATTCTGTTTCACTGGGAAATATGTCACAGTACAGAAGCTGAAGACGCTCTAATTTCTGTTTCACTGCGACCTTAACAATTACAGTTTAGTCCCATAAGACATGTTACTGGTATTTTTCAAACGGCAGAAATAAGTCAGGTTTTTTGTATAGTTTTTTTCCCCTCATGCAGGAAGTCGCTGTGTCCTTCCATCTTACTACTGGTGAAATCTTAAACAAAGCGCTCCTGTCTCAGCGAGCGTTCAAAGGAGAGCTTTGCTGTGAAAGACGCACTGCTGCTCTGACATTACTGTGCCATGCAGATGCAAGGCTTCTCAATCTTTCTGACAGCTTGACAAACCAACTCCAATCCTCAAAGTCTCAGTCTTCTAATACTGTCTGACAAGGGAGCACACAAAGCTAGAGAGGGATGTTCTGTCCCGTCTATCCCTGGCCAGAAATTATCACTCCAAACCCAGACGTGTGAGCTAACCTCTCCTGGGTTGATGTCACTAAGGGCACTGAGCTGAAGCAGGAAATTGTTGTCGGGGAAGGACGCCTCTGCGTTGGGAATGCAGCTATGGTTACCTGCAAGGAGCGAGAAGATAAAAAAAAGAAAAGGGGTTATCAGATGGTCTTTTGACCAGAGTACCAGTCTCTGTGAACTGAATTAGACAGCGCTCATAACATGGAGATAATCTGCACTTACATGAGCTTTGAAGCAGAAAAAGTCCAGAGCCCTCACAGTTTAGAAAGTCTCCAGTTTCTACAGAGAAAAGAGACAAATGATGCCTTTGTGGAACTCTGAACACCGGTTACATAATCACAGTATTGGTATTGGGACAACACAGACAAAAAATAATAAACACTCACTCAACTGCAAATCTGTTCAATAACAGTCAAATAATTGACTGCAAAAAATACTGTAGGGCTGAGATTAAACTGTGACCTTTCTCAATGTCCTTGTATAGCTGGTCGATAAAAGAGTCCAATTGCTCCTTCTGCTGGGCAGGAAGCTCAAGCGCATCACAGGCATGAACCCACCGACTCAAGGAGCTGAATTGGGAAAAATAGAGCACAAAGAGAGAGAAGTATTTGAGCTGAACTAAGATCCAGAGCTGTCATAAGAACAGGACAAGAGAGGCGAGTGTCTACCTGGTACCGATGCCTTGTCCGTTGGTTCCCACAAGAGCAAACAGAGAGCGGAAACCCTCAGGGACAAACCACTGCAAAGCAATCACATCTTTACTGAACCATGCCAAAAAATCATCCATTTTATTTAACCCCTTTCAGCTGCAGCATCTTGTGCTGTCTGTTCACTTTCCCGTTGCATCAGCATAAAACATTATTCAGAATGTCACACAGAGTTCAATAACTTATCACCATATTTAAACATACATTTCTGTAACAATCTACCTGTGTGATAAATGTTTCCTGAAACACAATCAGCATGACACACAGGTAATGTCCTATGACATTTATGTTGTAAGATCAACTTAAATTTAGGGAACAAAAGCAACCCAAATTGAAATAGAGGAAATAAAAAGCTAAAATATCATCACTGACTTGCTGTTATTAGCTGCCCATAGCAACAAGGTCCAAGATTTAACATGCAGCTTCATTGTAACATGTGAATAATCTGCAACAGTTTAAATTGTTGATTAGTTAAATGTTGCTAAATTGACAAAAAAATAATGTGAAGATTCTCAAATGTGAATGTTTTTCTTTGTCTTCTATGATAGCAAACTGAAACTCTATTAGTTTGGCCCATTAGCAATGTTAGATCTTGTGATGCTGTGGTTCACTTATACATTTTAAAGACCAAACTATTAATTAATAAGTAATAGTTTGACATTTTGGGACACACTTATTTGCTTTCTGGCCAAAAGTTAGATGAGGATATCGACTCATGTCTGTGCAGTAAATGTGAAGCCACAGCTTAGCATAAAGACTGTAAAAAAGGGCAAACTGTTAGCCTAAAACAAATCTGCCACCCAGCACCTCAGTGGGTCATGTGCTTGATATTTTTTGGGGCCGGACGCAGCGACTACCTGGAGTCTTGTTATCACTGTGAGGTAATCAGGCAAACAGCAGAGAATCCAAGAAGTCGCTGTTCCCGGCCAAGAAGTAGTCCAGCACAACAACTTTTTCTACAGATTAAAAAGCGATAGAGGGCTTTCACCAACGTCACGTTCTTGGCAGTATCCCGGATGCGCGGCCATATTACACCAAGTGGCACTCCAAATGTTTTTTCTTGGTTGGCCCTATTGGTACAACCTAAAACATGGCAATATTAACCATTTTCTTTGACGACGTTCGGGATCTACTTCAGCGCCTGTGCTTTGTTTTGATGCGGAGTATCTCCAATATGGCGACTTCCGGGTCTAATGACATGTCGTGAAACCCTCTATATAACGTGTTAGTGAGCTTAAGAGGTAAGTTGTTTTTTTATAAACCTTGGACAGAGCCATGCTAGTATTTTCCCAGTTTCCAGTCTTTATGCTAAGCTAAGCTGACACACTGCTGGCTGTAGCTTCACATTTACCGCGTAGAAATGAAAAAGGTATCAATATTCTCATCCAACTTTTGGCAACAAAGTGAATATATAATCAAGAAAATATTTTTTGGATTAACTGATGATGAAAAAACTACGTGTTAGTTGTTGCGGTTACATTTGAACTATTTTTTCTTACCCGACTCAGATGCTCATCATAAAGTGCCGATTTAAAAAGGCTGTGCAACAAGACCAGCTGCCCCTATAGAAACAATGTTAGACGGATAAAAAACATACATCATAGATGGCCACAGTGGGAGTCAAATCTCAGGAGGGAGTAACATGGTCATGCTTTGCTTACTGAGCCGTACACAACTGTGATAAGCAGAAGAGCAGAAATGCCAGCCTTCATACATTTTTCACCTCAACAGTTTCATATTTCCAGGTGGAAGAACATGATGGTAACTTACTCTGAACTTCTCTCCTAGGAGCTTATGGGCGATCTCCTCTTCCTCATTACCTGTCCGGCTGCAGAAGTGTGAAAACAGCTTCTGCCAGTGTGCTTTGTCTTTGGCCTGGAAAACATAAACAATACATTTAACTTTTTTTTTGTTTTATCATTTTGTCACATTTAGTTGTTATAGTGTATTCCATTGTTGGTATGCGGTTTATCTTTGATACACATGAGTATATGTTTTAATGTATGGCTGCAACTAACAATTATTTTCATAGTCAATTAATCTGTTGATTATTTTCTGGATTAATTAATTAGTTAGTAAGTCTATAAAATGCCAAAAGATTATGACACACTTCAATCAGTGTCTTTCAAAGCCCAAGATGACATCCTCAAATGTCTCGTTTTATCCACAAGTCAAAGATATTGTGTTTACTGTCCCAGACAAGTGAAGAAACTAGAAAATATTGACATTTAAGAAACCTGTAATCAAAACTAAACAATTATAAAAATAGTTGGCTTTTTTTTTTTTAAAGTTCAAAACTAATCGGTCAATCAATGCCCCTTGTCTTTTGAAGGAAAATAAAAACTAACCTCCAAGTGGTGTCTACACCCAGACATAATGCCATTTTTAGCTTTTTACTTTGTGCTGTATTCATTCTAGCTTTCATTAACTTGGAAAATTGTCTCACTTTGATTTAATTCTAAGCATTCATTTAGAGTTATGTTTATAACCACCATAAAGTGCAATATTCATCTTTTTTTTTTGGTCTCCGTTAACTCGTGAGGGAAATATCTGTCTCTTTACCTGCTAAATGCTCCACTATGTTCACAAGCTAGTTTCTAACTGTGTCGGTCTGCTGTTTGGTGCTGAGCAGGTAGTGTGCAGTGAGTTTGTTAGTTGTCTTTTTGTAAACAGCTGCCTGCTGCAGCTGGAAACAAGGTCAATGAGAGTGAACCAAAACAGTAAAGTTATGGCTGTAAAAACCAAAACAATGAGCTGAAAGGTGCTAAAACCCTTAGGAGCTGAAGGGAACTGCAAAGTCTGTGAAAATTCTCTGTGGTTTTATCACTACAAGCAATGTCTTTTCGTATAGTGCACATCTATTGTTTATATAAAATATGTGATTAGAGCAACTGAATCAAATAAATATGTGCTGCACATTATGTTTTGTTTACAGCCTGTCGCTTTAATTTCATGAGAGCAAAGACTATTAGAAATGTTAAAAATGTCCTCTCACTAGCTTGTCACATTACAAAAATAATTCCCACATCCGGCTTTCTTATTTGGATCATCTGTATTAGTCAGGGCAAAGTTAATTTCAAGCTAGGTTTAACACCCATCCAAACATTATGGGCTGTGGGTGATAAAAATCATGTAATGTCTTTTTTTATGACAAGGTATTGTGTTTCTTATATTATTAGTTCAAACGCCAGAATGAATTTTAACCCCCCACATTATGTATACACAATGATTTAGAGCTAAAAGTAATCAGAGACTCACCTGTTTGACCACAGCCACCATTCTGGCCATGAGCATGATGCTGGAGGTCTCTGGGGGATAATGCATACTCCTGAAGAGAAGACAAATCTTTATTTTAAACAAAAAAATCAGTGCACCCAAAGGAGGGTTTACAATGAAAATACCAATAACATGCTGCCCGACCTCCATGCATCTTTCAGCTTGTTGATGGGGTGGTCCTGATCGTCCTGGGAGGAACCCAAACACAGAACTCGATGGTACTGATCCGCTGCAGCTTGTCGACACTCGCTGCTACAGTACATCACCTGCAGAGGAGGAGAAATCTTTATCAGAAAAAACTGAAAACAACCAAAATAAATTATAATTTCAAGTGACAAATATATCATATATATATATATATATATATATATATATATATATATATATATACA
>NC_048416.1:21613854-21647983 GCF_013103735.1 Etheostoma cragini
AGTGTATATTAAAGTGTATTAAACATATGATAAACTTGTGTGTGAGTAGAAATATATTTCCTAATAAAAGATAAAAATGTAAGAAATACTTTTTATTTTCTAAAGCTATCACAGTAAACAGAGAAAATGTGGGACATCTTTATCCCATTTTTTCAAATGGAGTTGACAAAGCTTCCTATAAAGTCATAGGATAATATAACATTAGCCTTTATTTTCTTTGTCTTTCGAGAGAACGCAGGTAACAAAGTGACACAGCCACTTCACATACACACAATATATCCGTAAACATGTAAAATTAAACTACAGCAAACATTCAGTAACATAGAAGGATCCATATATATATCACACACCAAGATATTGCATATCCCCCCCAATAAAAGGCAGTTATACTTAAGGAAGAATGAGGGTCTTTGTAATATTATTATTAAATGTTTTATGTTAAATCTCTCCTAAAACAGATACATTTTAATTGCATTTTCCTAAATTGCATTTTATTTAAAATCTTAAATTTGTATTTCATTGTAATTTACATCTATTGATTTTATGACTTTTGTGAAGCACTCTGTAATTGGCTTTTGAAAAAAGCTGTATGAACATTGTTATTATTATTAGCTTCAGGAACCCATATCGGATAGTCTAGTGGTCGACAGATATGCAATACTGCAAATCCAAAGAAACCAAAAAGGGTAAACAGTTGTTTGAGTATTTCACTTTGGTTATTAAAAAAAAAAAAAGAACAAGACAGATTAGCTTACTGATCTATAGTACAATACTGGCCTCTAAAAATCGATCAGGTAGTCATGTCTCCCATCATCAACTCAGTGGAAGTTCTTCTTAAAATCAATATGTTTATTGTCTTATATTGATCTGACCACTTTTTCACTGCGTTTTTTCCTTCTGTAAAAAACATATGACAACTTCTAGTTCACCCAACTCCAGTCAAATCTACACATCAACATATCCTGACTGGTCTAACCTGGCATTGAGGGCAGGCTTGGTGCAGCTCTGGTCGAACACGGCAGAGCTCCGGGTGAGGAAGGGTGAGTCCAGGGTTGCCGGTGAGTCTCCTCGCATTCTCCTCTGCAGTCTCCAGAGCACGTAAGCAGTACTCGCAGGCTAAAAAAAAGACACAGTGCAGCAGTAGAGCAGATCGGATGTAAAACGTTACTGCAGAGTAGACCCTGTAGGTTTAAGATGTTTAAGCTTCATCCAAGATTGAACTCCTCCTAAAATCCTAACGTATTCAGCATTTGTCAAGTCTGTCGCAGTCTACAATATATTGTCCTATATAACTCATGCAACATCAGTGTCCTTCCATCTTAATTGAACGTGTTGTGTGTATTTAAATAGAGTCAACATCTTACCTTTATATTTATACAAAGCATTCCACAGGAACTGGGCAGACACGAGAGGCCGTTCAAGAAAAATGGTGTCTCCCTTCTTGATGCTCTTTCTGGCAAAGAGACCCTTACCCTGAAACATGGATAACAAAACATTACAGTTATGACCAATCTTTCAAAAAACACAGCAGCCTCTGCCTTTTTTACATGTAAATGGACTGTATTTATACAGCACTTCTCAAGTCTTAATGACTTTTATATGGCACAGGAACCATTCAGCGTTCACACACATTCAGCCAGGGATTAAACTGCCAACTTTCCAACAGGCAGGCAATCTCTCTACCACTAAAGCCACAGCCGCCACATGTTAACATCATGTCAGCCCACCTACAGCAGGGTGTGCTCTCGGATCAGAGATGCTGGGTAATGGTAAGGTTGAACTTTCTCTCAATTTCTCATGTTGTAATTGGCCTTTTGATCTGTATCTTTCAGATGATATTATTTAATTATATGTCATATTTAAAGGCTTTTAAGTGGAGGATTCCTGCGACCTTGCAGGGGAGAAACTGGCATACATATTGAATACATTTCTCATTCACAAAAATTAAACTAGACAGCACTAAGTGAAATATAGCGTATGTCTCCTAAAAAAAGCTTGCTTTGTTTCAATGGCAATGCCCTGTTTATGGGTTTATGCTGAACTTCGTGAGCTTAGTGTTAACTCCATCCATCAATATTGTCTGGCCACAATGACGAGATTAGGCAACGTTTAATAATTTTAAATACAATTTAATTTTTTTTTTAATTTGGCCAATGACGTTATTACTTTATCCATGCATTTCACCCCATAACATGGTTTAATGATGGAAAATGGTGGATGTTGTCCCATATCTTACTCACTTTTGGTTGACTTGAAAACACTAAACTCACAGACCAGTAGCTTACTAGTAGTTCTGGACACAGACAGATCTATAATGATCGGGTCCTGTCAGAAAACGTCCGGTTCAGATCCTGCAGTCCTGTCTGAGCCCAGCAGGCTGTGATCCGCACTGACAGCCGACATGCGGCTAACACACCACTGCTAAAGAGCCAAATAAAGCCACAAATCTGACGAAATCTCTTTAGTCTGGCAAACTCCAAACCGCCTTACCTTAATATTGTCTATAAATCGGACATCCACGCAGGTGGACACTTTACCGGGGTCCACGCAGAAGGAAAACATGTCATCCAGGGAAGCAGCCATGTTTCTCAGTGACGACGAGCTTTGTCCTTTCAACTCTGACACTGACGTTTCAGCTCTACACGACGCAGCAGTGGCCTCTGGTGGCGGACATGTGAACTGCAGGTCTGTCCCACGGCTCAACGTGGAAAGTTCATTGTGTCATTGTATTGTATATATTTTTTAATAAAACTAAAAAAAATAATCATTTGTAAAACTATTTTGGGAGCTGAAAGTATAACTTTAGAAAACATCCAATAACATAATAAAGTGTGTTAACAAACATCAGCTCCGGAACTGTCAGAAATATATTCAAGACAGATATAAATATTCACAAATGTGACAGATTTAGCAAAGAACCATCTGGAAAGGAGTGGATCCCACAATATCACATTCATACATATGACTCGTTACTTTTGACTTCATTGGTCACAACTGACAGGTAAATGATACTAAAGGGAAATAACAAAGCACACCGCAAATAATTATTTTTATTAGGCTATCAATTAATCTGTTAATTATTTTCTTCGAAAATAGTTTTCTGAAGCCAAAGGGTGCATTACCCCAAGGTGAAAAATTACTTTTAAGATTCCTCAATTATCAAAATAGTTGCAGATACATTTTCTAAATGGAGAAGATAGTGCCGGGGACAGCTGCTGTGTCTCGAGCTCCTCCAACTTTTTCTTGCTTATTTAGTTTTATATGTTACTCATTTTGTCGTATTCTCTTAATTATTCATTTGTTTTTTTACTCGCATGATTTTCTTTTTTATACATATGTATTTAGCATTGGTGGAGGGAGCCTGACATCCGAGATTTTCATTGCTCCTCTGAATTGTTTTCACAAAAAAAGCTTAAAACTCGGAATGATCATCTTGTTAATTAAACAACCAATCATTCCAGCTCTTGGTGTAACAGTACAGTACAATACAGTAGAGTACAGTACTACATAATTAGGTTGAATATAAATAAAGATGATGCAAAAACATTTTCTAACATTAAATTTGTGATGAGAAAACCAATTTATTAACAATGAATCAAAATGAATGTAAATGGTGCAAACAGTAAACCCAGGATGCAAAAGCAACACTAAACAGCTTAAGCAAAGCGTAGGTCTGGAAATCAAGTCGTCACAAAAGAAGATAAATGGAGAGAGTATTTATTATATATTATTTTTAGATAGTACATATATAAAAATGTTTGTTTTACATTGTTTGACTTGCAAACATTTAATAAACTTGTAGTAGACATTATAAAAAAGATTAAAAATACTAGTTCGTACTCAATATAATATATTGCTTGTACTTTTATGGTTTAAATATTGTACAAAAGAATTCTAGGAATACTGTGGTGGTTTAAGAAACAATCAGGAGTGGAGTAAAATGTTAGGAAAATAAGTCAGTGTAAAGTGTTTGGCTATTGTAGAAAACCAAATGCCCTGGCTTCTGTAGGTTGTTTCACACTGGGGTTACAATTCCCAGCATGTGATAAACAGCATGTAAACTAATAAACATCTAGAGTAACAGTCTCCACATTTTTCCATATGCATGTACAGTACAGCCGCTGACAGAGTGGCTTCATGTAGTGATCCAGTCCTGTGTCATTCCTTCAGTACACAGAATATATCAGCACTACAGCCTGGTTAGTGCAGAGTTTCTCTACCTTCACATGATAAATACACTTGTTCCCTAAAGATTTCTAACACTTTTATTTTGATATCTATTGCAGTGTTTCCCACAGGTCAAAACTTTGCAAGAAGCCTTCCCACAAAGCTCCTTCTGTCAACTGTCTCCATCACAATAATATAGCAAACTAGAGCCTGAATGATAAATCGGTTGTGCCGATATGTATCAGCCAATATTAGCTCATTGCAGATAAATCAGGATCAGCGTATATTGACAACCTTCAATCACCTTCAATGGCAGTTCAAAAAGTAAACATAATTTAATGCACATTTCACATTTCATTTCTCTATTTTGTTTCCTCGTCTCTTCCGTCTTCGGGCCTGTGACTCAGAAATCGATCTCAGTGCACCATCTTAATGGATTTCTCAATTACTAAAATGCATCTTGAGGAAAGAGGAGTCTTGCCAGATAAGCTTGAGCGAGGATGCACGGGTGTATCCTTTGTGGAAGTATTTTTGGCACCGTGACGCATAAAAGAGACATGACACAGCTGGGGTATACAAACCATGGCAGCTGTGCCACTCACCATGATTTAAATGACGGCTCTGAGGCACGGATGTCTAATATTGTTAAATGCCTGTGGCCTTGACTCTTCTGCTTCTTCTACTCGCATCTCAGGTGGGAGAGACTAAAACGTGAGGAGAGGAGCCGAGGAAAGGAATTGAGGATGTCCAAACGTAGAAGAGGGGATGGTCTCCATTATGTTTTCTCTCTAGTTTGTCCAGCAGGGGGCACTGGTGAGTTTTTTTGTTTAACTGCAAAATGGCTCAGTACATACCCTCATTAAAAATGATTTATTATAGTTTATGTAAGGAAATTAATGTTGGCTTGTGTTTCGTTATCTGTCATCAGCCTCAGAATGTCAGTCTTGGTAGTGAATTAAACTCAGAAAGGGCTGCAGAATTGTCAATTTTTGGCAATGGGGTAGCAAGATTAATCTGTGGGATACTCAACACGATTAACATTTAAGCTAGATAAAATTATGTTCTTAGCCACCCTCATTTTCTCTTACCTTACTGATTTTGTTATCTAGCTGCCATTTTACCATGTTGATTCACTGTCAGAGTTCTCATCAGCAAGGCCAAACAGGCAGCAGTTTTCAGCAAAAAAAAGCTATTTAAAAAAAACATTGTGCACTACCTGATCACATCCACAGAGACTACTAGCTGAACCCAGTGGAGCATTTAGCAGCAAGAGAGCCAGAAAAAGTCAGTTATTGCGAGGTGGAACTGTTTTTGTCATTGGGTAAAAAAGCAGCCAAAACTTGAGTGGGAAAAAAAGTACTGTATAGCATGTGGGAAACACTGTTTTGTATTTATTAAAATAATTTCATTGATGCTAAAACAAAAAAGATGTCACAGTAAATATATCATAATTTCTTTATACAGAGCTTCTCTTCGCTCTTGAAAACAGTGAGGACAGAAAAACAATCTGTCCTACTGTCAAACCTTGATGGATCTTGAGAACCATAAAATAAAAAATAAAAAAATACCTGTGTTAGTAGGTGAAAGTCTACAGGCTCTGCTGTGATACTACGGCAGAAAGACCCCCACAGTAGGTTCTCCCTGACAGCTATATGTAATGTAGCCTCATTTCCATCCTTGTTCCTGTCCTCTGCTCTCCTCTCTCACACCACCGCATTCATCACAAACCCTTGTTGTAGGTCACCACCTTGCAATCTGTTGCCATGGTGATCTCCGGCTCTAGGCAAGACACCTCAATCTGCGAAAAACAATGAAAAAAAGATCAAAAAGTAAAATTTCAGATCCACATGTCTCTGTCGATAAGCTTTTAAAATCAGTTTGACTTTTAATGAGACACGGGATGAGACATCTGGAATATGAGGCGAATACAAGCTTGTTGGTCGGGGCTGAGCATGTCAAGTGGTGTATGTGTAATTTGAATTTCTTCCCATCTGTTCTTTCTCTGAGACATCTGGCCTTGAATTAGCAGTAGAAGCAGTTGAGTCGTGTACTGTACCTGAGACATCTGGGGGAACAGGCTGATGGCCACAGGCAGGGAGAGGCCAAAGGTAACGAGGCACACCAGACTGTGGATGGGCAGCAACAATCTGCGGTTGCTCTGCATGAATCGCAGCCTACACAAGTCATAAGAGTCATAAAAGGAAACGTGAGCATGCCGTGTGGATCGATTTCAGATGACTACTGGAAAGCCAGGAGTTATTTTTGGATCAGGAGAAAAGACATGGTGCAGATTTGAGGGAGCTATTTTACACAATTAGTGGGTGTGAGATGAATCTGGCTCTGTGAAGGTTCCAGTTCTAGGTTTAATGAGTCTGACTGCACATATCCTCTTTTATTTAACTTCGTAACAGAAAGTCTTTTTGTACAAGTTATTTTTGTGTTTGAAAACACAGTAGGCTAGATTATTTCATTGTATTCATTTTCTCTGGCTGTGACCCACTATCTGATAAATAAATGGGCAGCACTTTGGGGCATAACATATGTCAGCTCTGGCAGACGGAAACATTCAGAGTAATTCTAGAGTAGAATCAAACAGACAATAGTGTCCTCTAAAGACATTAAAGAGCAATTACAAAAGAAAGGATTTGGGGGAAAAGGGGTTTTGATGCAGGTAAACCGTAACACAGATTAATTCTAAATTGTAATGTTGTCAATTTAAGGTGTTTTTGGAAAGACTATTTTACCCTCTGTATTGACTAAACCCTACAAATCTTCATAATGATGGGGGGACGGATGGTGTTTACATCTACTCAACTAAAGTGGGCTAGTCATCTTTTAGCAGCAGCTGCTGTTACTTTTTGTCACGGTTTGAATAAGCTACTGCCTCATTTAACCTGAGAAAACAGAAATACTAGGAAAAGAGGGGGTATGTTTAGCTTCAACTAAGGCTAGCTGTAGCTAAGTCACCAGTGAGCTTTAACTTAAGGCGGGGCTTTGGAAGTATAATGATATTTCATACTGTAAAACAAATGTCACATTCTGTACTGAACTACTATGTTCTGTGTTTTACCTAAAGAATAGAATAAAATGTGTCATTGTCCACAACTGCCTTCAGGACAGACAGTGGACATTACTTTATTTGAAAATGTCCCAAAAGTTAAGAACCATTCTATTCATCATTCTGACTAATCTTTCTGATTTATCTTGAGTTAACGCAGCATAATGCGTTTTTTTTGTTTTTTTTTAATATCCCTGAATATTAAAAGTAAATTAGAATTGTTTTAGGTACGTTTGAGATTTTCAAGTAAGTTTTAAGCAAAAATGGAAAATCACTGGTTCCAGCTTTTCATATGTGAATATTTCTAGTATTTTTTAATGATAGTGTATGATACTATACTGTATATATACAGTTAGGGGAAAAACTTTTTGATCCCCTGCTGATTTTGCATATTTGCCCACTGACAAATAAATGATCTATAATTTTAATGGTAGATTTATTTGAACAGTGAGACACAGAATAACAAAAAAAATTCAGTAAAACGCATGTCAAAAATGTTATAAATTGATTTGCATTTTAATGTGGAAAATGTGTATTTGACCCCTCTACCCTTGTTGGCAATCACAGAGCTCAGCTGTTTCTTGTTGTTGGCCACCAGGTTTACACACATATCAGGAGGGATTATGTCCCATTTCTCTTTATGGGTCTTCTTTAGCTCTTCCCAAGTCATTAAGGTTTCGGGGCGGACGTATGATAAACCTGAACGGGTGTTTTGGGTCATCATCATGCTGGAATACCCATCCACGACCCATTTTCAATGCCCTGGCTGAGGGAAGGAGGTTCTCACCAATGATTTGACGTTACATGGCCCCGTCCACCGTCCTTTAATGCGGTGAAGTTGTCCTGTCCCCTTAGCAGAAAAACACCCCCAAAGCATAATGTTTCCACCTCCATTTTTTACGTGGGGATAGAGTTCTTGGGGTCTTGGAGGCAGCATTCCTTCCCCTCCAACCCCGGCAAGTTCAGTTGATGCCAAAGAGCTCCATTTTGGTCTCATCTGACCACAACATTTCACCCAGTTGTCCTCTGAATCATTCAGATGTTTATTGGCAAACTTCAGACAGGCATGTATATGTGCTTTCTTGAGCAAGGGGACCTTGCAGGCATCCTTAATGGCGTAGTGTGTCACCGATTATTTTCTTGGTGACTTTGGTCCCAGTTGCCTTGAAATCATCGACAAGATCCTTCCGTGTAGTTCCTGGGTGATTTTTCACTGTTCTCATGATCACTGCTACTCCACGAGGTGAGCTCTTGCATGGTGAGTGACAGTTCTTTTGTGTTTCTTCCATTTGCGAATAATCGCACCAACTGTCACCTTCTCAGCAAGCTGCTTGGCAATGGTCTTGCAGCCTACTCCAGACTTGTGTAGGTCTACAATCTTGTCCCTGACTTCTTTGGATAGCTCTTTGGTCTTGGCCATGGTGGAGATTTTGGACTATGATTGATTTATTGCTTCTATGAACGTCTGTCTTTTATACAGGTAACAAACTGAGACTAGGAGCACTCCCTTTAAGAGTGTGCTCCTAATCTCAGCTCGTTAACTGTATAAAAGAAACGTGGGAGCCAGCAATCTTTCTGATTGAGAGGGGGTCAAATACTTATTCTTACTTACCCTCATTAAAATGCAAAACAATTTATAACATTTTTGTTATTCTGTCTCTCACTGTTCAAATAAAAAAAGCCTACAATATATGTCTGTACAAACCTCTCTAGGTAGGACATGATGATGGGGGGGAGGACAAAAATCGGCATTGGAAGGACCACACGTGTGAAGGCAGTCTCCATGATTGCCTAGGGAAAAGAAAAGAACATTGTGCACACGCTTCATTTCAAATACTGCAATGAGTTGGATTTAATTTTCCCTTTCATGGAATCAGATGTGTGCTGATTGACAGGAGCCGAACAGAAAATGATGCATTTTCCCATTATCACCCACCATCACATTTGCAATATATTTAGGAAAAAATAGCAAGTGTACACAAATATTCAGTGCAGTTGAGCAATACGTATGCTGAGTATGCAAATAAAAAAAAACTCACATGTCTTGCAGCAATTTTGGAGGAACCCACCACATTCCCGTTGCTGTCCAGGACATCAATCCCCTCAGACAGCTCATTGTGTCTCATCAGGCCCACATTACAGATGTTTGCACTAGCTGAGGAGGAGAGAAAGACAACTTTTATATTTTAATACATTTCCACAAAAACAAGCTGAAGTCAAGAAATGCAGTCACGGATCAAAAGAAGAAATTCCTTTAACAATTCCCTAATATAAAGAAATATCCTAAAAACTTCTATTAAAGGAATATTCTCATACATAAATTACATTACTGCATCTGAAATTTGAGATGTACAGTAAGTACATTATTGTCTCATTTGTAACATAGAACAAAAAGAAAGTTTAAAATCAGTAAAATGTTGTGACTCCAACCACCAGAGGGTCACATAATACATTCATACCCCCAATTCTAACCAGTACATCGGGTCCTTTGAAAACCTACCTACAGCTGGGAAGGGGACGAGTCTCTGTATTATCATTCTGGTGGCAGGACTCAGCTTGTTAGCCTTCTGAATCAACACATTCAGCCCCACCTAGTAAATACAAAACATATTAAAAATGTATGTAGGCTATACCATGCTTTAAATAAACTGTTATTTGTTTGCAGAATAGTATTTCTATACCTAGTAGTTAGGATTCTTACTTTAGTGTAGCCAAAACACTGGCATTAGTACTAGAACTGTACTGCTTATCTCCAGCACTGTTAAGTAATATAGCCTATATGAAATATAGCCACAAACATTTCAACAACAGCCCTGTGCATTGTAAGTGCAAAACATGTTTCTTTTTCAACTTATTTTCCTAGGGTTTTGTGTCTTATTGACTGATGGGAACAACAATATTTGAAATTGGTCCAGTGTTAGGCAAGATTGCTGCAGTTGGCAGCGGTGAGACAAGCTACAATCATACTTAATAGGGCAAGTGTCCAGCTTGTATTTACTGTTACAAAAGTGTTAATTTTTCCACTGCAGTCTTAAATTAAAATTCTAAGTGTCTGACAACATTATGAAACGGATTTATAAGAAGAAGGTCAACCTTTCTGATAAAGAGAAAGGTTATTTATTTTTTAAATCTAAAAAGACATGTAAATGAACAATGATTTAACATCGTAAAATGCACTTCATTTAAAGTCAACAGAAACTCTAGTTTCGGTTTAAATAAACACATAGTTTACCGATTAACATGTGAAAATATGTTGGCTCTAAAAGCTAAAAGTATTGCTTTTTAAAATAGAGTCTTATGTATTTAGTGCTAGCGACTTCAGAGCAGTTTCAGGTTAAACATAAAGGTCTCAAAGAGGTTTTAAAAGTCTATCTCTGAAGTCATCCTTTCCATAATGTTGTTAGACACTAATCTGAGCCTGTCAGTGGCAAAACAAGCACTTTTGTGAAGGTAAATTTACACAAGCTGGACCATTGCCCTATTAACTTAAATTGTAGCTTGCTTTGCCGCAGCCAACTGCAGCGATCTCACTCAATGCTGGACCAAAGATCGTTGTTCCCATCAGTCAGCTAGACATAGGAAAATAGGATACAGGTTGAAAAATCCCACTTAATTATGACTCACAGTTAATGTACTGCTCTCATTTGCATGTCACAATTCACACAAAAACAACAACATCAACAAATTTCAGTATCCTGGAAGATGATGTTGAAGTCACTGAACAAGAAACCCACTCACTGCGATAGAAACAGCACTGGTCACAGCTCCTACATAGCCTTGAAGAAACTTGGATGTTGGCGTAGGCTGAGGAGGGAGAAAAGAAACATTGTGCCACAGCTTTATATATGGTTTATTGTCTATAGAGACGGTTTGTATTCATTATTGAGATTTACTCAAGTAAGATGGTCTTTTGCTTACAACAAAACCAGTGTGCATGTTTAATTATGGGGATAAAACAAACATCTAAAGCAGCCAAAGTTAAGAAATACTGTTAGTTTTAAGTTTTTTTGAGGAGACTAAAGAACTGAATATCCATGGTTTATAGTTCCCACCTTGGTGGCGTTGCGGTTGGCATAGTTCACACAGGCATTGTGACTCTGGTTCAGCCACTGTAGGAAAGAGAGGAGCAAATAAGGAATGAATAAAGGACAGAAAGTAGGAGTATTGAGGGAGGGAATGAGGGAAAGACAAAAAGGGAATGGAGAGGTTGAGGTAGAAAAAGGAAAAGTAGGAGAAAAAAAGAGTATGGAAAAACAACAGAAAGGAAAAGAGGAGAATAGGATATAGAGGCATGTAGATATTTGCAGGCTTACATGTTGCTGTGTAAAGCGACATCACACCGAAAGAAGCAAACAAAGCAGCAGCACTTTATTTTATGATGTCCTTCTTCGGGTGAATAACAGGTGGGAAAGCTTTGCATGTACACAATCAAGTGCGCTCACCAGATGTTTAAAATGTATAATAAATGCAATGGTATGTGCAATATGTTGTTTTTCACAGTACCTGCCATATAATGGTAGACACCACAGTCTGATTTGGGAGAAGAAGGCCAATGACCTAGATGAAACCAGGGAATATGAGCTTATTTTTGGGGTAAAATGAGTCCAAAGTCTCATTTGATCTATCCCCAAACATGACCATGTAAATGGACATCTGCACAGCCATGATTTAAAATGTATGATATTAATATGGGACTTACAATCGGCGTTCCAAACGGGACATAACCTGCACAGTGAAGAAATTATTTTCAGTGTGATAAAATTAAATTAAAAACGAGGACAAAATGGAAGTAACTAACTTTATCAAAGATCTTCATTTGAATTTGTACCTGACATTCGAAATGGCATGAAGATCTTCTCTCCTGTGTCAGGATGAATGATGGCCTGCGTGCAGAGAGCATGACATCATCCTCGTGCTGCCAGGAGCACAGAGGCTTGAATGTACGGATGCAAATGTATGTGCAGTTAACCTGAGCTTACAAGTGACTGATGAATCACTTACCTGCTTGATTTTCTGGGCTTCCCAAAGCTGCACAGGTAAGCAGCAAGGCAGAGAAAGAGAAGAGTTTAAAGTAAACATTAGGTTTGTATTTTTCTTTTTTTACATTTGGTTGGGAGACGTTGACATTTTTGTTTTGATTATTGTTTTGCTCTCTCAACTGTGTACTAGGTTTCCTGTCTTTACAGCCTTCATGAACATGTTATGTTTTAATGTAACATATTGGATCACATCAACTCTGATCAATCAATCAATAAATGAAACTTTATCTATACAGCACTTTCAGACAACCACTTTTGACCAAAGTGATGTACAGAAGAATAAAAAGTAAGGACATAAAGTACATAACTCACACAGGCAAAAAAAACACACAGACTACAATAAGACAAGTTAAGAGACAAAAAACAAGAGAAGACAGCCATAACAAAGACTTACCTGAAGATCAGACACTCCAGGTGGAAGCTCGCCATTTTTGTAGTCATCAAGAAGTTTCATGCATTCTTTCAATCGTTTCTACATACAAAAGGAAATGGATTGTTTTGTTAGAAAGGCCTGACCAGGGACTGGGGTTGCAAATTAGCCTATTGGCTAGAAACTCTTCATCTAACACATCTACACATATTATTATAGCCCTGACTGTAATAATAATGTATGTAATAATGTGAACTGCATTGTCCCTGACAAATACATTTAAAAAAAAACATATGGAGCTTAATGAGACTGATGTTTTATGATACCAGTCGATACACATACAAGGTAAAAACATTTTGAATCCCAAATAAATTTGTCATTTAACAAAAGAAGCTAAAGTTCTTAAATCTTTAAGGCTGAAAATGTGGGAAAATACTGAAAAATGACCATGAAATGTTTTGTCAGAACAACTGCTCAAAACCTAAAAACTTTCAATTCATTATCATCTGTACGGCAAACATTTGAGAAGCTGGAACTAGCGAACTCTGCATTTTTGCTTGAAAATGAAATGTAACAATTAATTGTTTATTTAAAGTGGTCATATTATGCTTTTTTTCCTTTCATTTATTTTGTTATATATCTATTTTGTGCATGTAATAGGTTTACAAAGTGAAAAAGCCCAAAGTCCACCCCAAAGAGACTCACCATCTCCAACAGAAAACCCTGTTCACAAACTGCTCCAAACAGCTCTGTTGTGGTCCAGCCTTTACTTCTGTGACGAATTCTCGTCACTTTGTAACACACGTTATAATGCTCGCCTAGCTAGTAGCGTGGCACGCCCTCCTACTCTGCTTCTGACTGGGTAGTCTGACCTAGCAAATGTGCATGTGCAACTCCCAACAAAGCTGGAATAGAAGTGAGATGCCTCACTCTGTAGCTCAAACAGAAAGGTCAACACACAGGGTGAAAAGAGGAGTTGCAGCAGTGTGCAGTACAACAAAAATAAGGTGTTTTTTAAAATGAAACCATCTAAACCTTTTTTGATACAACATCTAAATTCAGTTGTAAACCTGAAAAGGAGCATAATATGAGCACTTTAAAAAAAAGTTGACGACCGATTTTCTTTGTTGATTTATTGACTAACCAATGAATCAACTAATTGTTTCAGCTCTACAAATGTTTCATGCTGTGTGAACATGAACAAATTTAAAAGAAATGGGATCATTTGTTATGTGACAGTTTATAAAAAATTATGGATGGACGCTCAAACTTTGTATTAAGAGCATCTATTAGCAACATATAGACCGTTTTACAGATGTTGTTTTGTTTTTTACCTCGGACACAAACAGAGTGCTGGGGTCAATGATGTCTATGAAGTGTCTCAGTCGACCGAGGAATGAACCCTTGAAAAGACAGTGTGACAAAGTTAATTCTTATTAAAGTATACACAGACAGCAGACCATCCACATCCTCTGAAGTCTGAGAGGCTTTATCATCTATCTATGTATTTGTTTGTTCTTACTAATTCTAAAGCTACTAACATATTGCTTAATCTGTTCACACCAAAAAAACTACAGATAAAGTAATACATCTTAAAACGTTCATTTATTTAAGAGGTCAGTTCTATTTTCTTTCAATTTTACCTCCCAACATTATGGTCTAAATGCTTTTTTTATTTTTTATTTACTGCACTCTGCCAGGAACGAAAACAAGATGGATAAATATTAATTATCTATCTAAGTTTTTGCCCAGAAAATTCACATTTAAAAGATACCGACTAAAATATTTCAGACCCAGACTTGAAACATGTAAAGAAAATACCAAATTTCCATAATCAATACTGAAGACATGACCTGGCATTCTCAATGGTAGCTACAGCCCTAAAATGGCAACTGTGATCATTTTGATTTGTCAAAGGAATAGTTCACCATTTAGGGAAATTTGCTTATTTTCTTTCATGCCAAGAAAGTTTAGAAGTGCTAGTAGGCACATTTGGTTACCTTTGGAAAAAAACAGGCTAGCTGATTGTCCGGTTTTATGTCTTTGTGCTAAGCTAAACTCACCGGCTGCAGCTTCATATTTACTGTACACATATTCCAATTGCATCTTTCCTCTCATCTAACTCTCTGCCAGACGGAGAATAGGTGTGTTTCCCAAAATGATGAAGGATGTTTATATTACTGGATAATTAGTACTTGCTTGCTCTATTCCCTTAGTAAAAAAATGATTTATGAGGTCAATGACGTTCAAATGCACAAATCCTTGCCATGTTAATAGAATTATACTTTGAAATGCCGCTATAAGGAAATCTGAACCATTATATGCTCAATGTTGAAACATCAAAACAAAACAGCCAGTTTTTAAAAGTATAAAAATGGATGACGAAGTCTTTTCTACTATAACTTGACAATCTAACCACAGTATACAACGAGAGATGTAAAAATCAAATGTCCCTTTTGAGATAAACTTTTAAGTATTAAGTTAAATATATTAAAAAATCTGAGTAAGTTTACATTTAGCAAACACATTCTTCCAAGTGAGGCATGGAGCTGCTGGTCAAGTGCCCTGTTTTCTGTTCCCTTCACTGTCTTCATCAGCATGCCAATCGCTAAGTATGTGTGCCAACAGTCTGAAAAGGCCCGACAGCAATTTATGCCAAGAGTCTCTTTGGCAAACCAGATGGACGAAAACATAGCAGCTTCAATCAGATTCCCTCAGAGACATTTTCATGAAGGGCATAAAACACAGGGGAAGGGTGGAAAAAACCCATTTTTATTTAAATGATCTGTTCAGCATGGGGTCCTAATTGAAATGACTGGAAACAACATCCAGTCCTCCTAAAGACTGTAAATTAAGCATCTTCAGAGTTCTGTACGCCTGGATTTTTGCCCCTGCCATTTCCCCGTCACACGTCTCCTCCTCTGACAGGCCGTATGTGCTGCAGTGGTGTTTTGTAAGAGAGAGGTAGACTGAGGATCCATGTGAGGAGCCCACTTTAATTATGCATGAGTTTCAGCTCCCTAGAGAGTACACAACAAGGGTAGCAGAGATGTAGCGCGGCAGAAAGCACAGACAAACTGAGCAAGATTTATGCTGATTCAAAGACTGGCCTAATTTTAACTGCTTTGATGCAAGGAACTAAAGATATTACACCTTCATCAACTCAATATGAACTTCAGGTTGCAGATGGAAAAATAAAAAGGTTTATGGAGTTCAGATAGAAGAGACCCATGAGGAATAATTACTCTATTCCCCTAAAATTGGGGTGATTTAAAACCCTAAATTGTGATGGGAATCACTCAAATAAAAAAGTAATTCACATGAGACAAATGATGTATTTGTATTTTGCTATGCTTTTTGTGAACAATGCAATATCCTGTGTTAATTGGTCCCTAACCCTACATTTAAGGTTTTGGGTCTTAAAGAAACACAAAACAGCAACATTTTGCATCCCTTGGGGTAATTTTATGTTGATTTCTAGTCTTCCTTTGAGACTGGTTTGAATCTATTTTTGTGTATCTGAATGTGAATATTTTTGTGGTTGTTGTTTTGTGGTGTGCATCCCTATGCGGCCATTGTGCATCTCTTTGTGGCTGTTTTGAATCTATGTACTATTTTGCAATCTTTCTGGTTGTTTTATATCTCTATGTAGTCGGTTTGCATCCTTATTTGGTTGTTTGTGCATCTATTGTGTTCATTTTTTTATGTTCATATGGGTGGTGATGGCACAGTGGTTATGACACATGGTTATGGTGTGGGAGATCTGGGTTCAATTCCCACTGCAATACATCAACCAATGTGTCTCTGAACAATACACTTAACCCTTAGTTGCTCCAGAGGTGTGTGACCTCTGACATACTGTATATAGCAATTGTTAGTCACTTTGGAAAAAAGCTTCAGCTGAATGACATGTAATGTAATTTTCTGTGTGGTCATTGTGCATCTTTTTGTGTTTTGTTGCATCTATGTGTGGTCATTTTGCATCATTTTCTGGTTGTGTTGTAATTCTTTGTACTGCAGTTTTGTATTTGTATTGTGTCTCTTTGTTCGTTTGATTGACTTTTTCATTAAATTTAAAGGTGCCCTGCCACACGTATTTCATTACTTTGTTGTAATGTCTAAAGTTTTACCATGGACTCTGTAACATTTTTTTGTGGAAAAAATTGGCTTGGTTACCTTGTTTCAAGCCTTGCTATCAGCATCCTTTACCCAGCGCAAGTGGATGAGCTACTGAATAGTAATGAGCTCAGGCAACATGACGTCAGACTGACCAGCTTTTTAAATTGGCAGTGTAATTCTCTGCTTATTTCTTTTCAGTGGCTAGAGCTGACAGAGGAGGTAGCAGTTCATGTTCACATTCACGACATAACACAAACACATATGGACCTAACATATTTAAGAAAAAATACAAGGAAACATAGTTTTGTCTAGCAGGGCACCTTTAAACTGAGGCCTTTGGGCCTGTGCTCAGTAGAAACATTCAGTAATCCATTTATGAGTGTGTTCTGTCATATGTGTGAAAAGTTAATTTGGCTCAAAATCTAAGACACATGTCCTTTCATTTCGTGTTTTTGTGCTTTTCCATATATTCTTTATGTTTTCATCCTAGATTGTATTAAGAGCTGCTTTGGTAGCTCATATTAGTTGAAACAATAGCAGATCCTAAAGTTTAGTCACTGATTTACATAATCTGTAAACGGACTTCTGCTCTGTGCAATAGCATCAAGTGACTACTTTTCTTATAAGCAGCTGTTTAATAAATGGCTCTGAAGAAAGAGAAATGGAACCAGTGTGCAGCTTCTCAGTTAATGTGCCATCCGAGTAACGTGAAGGTCACATTATCTTCCAGGGCTGACCAATGCAAATTCATTTCCGAGGACAGAAACTTGAGTAATGAGCTTCAGACAAGGACGGACAGTCAATTTATCTCGATCACATGTGGTGCCACACAGTCGGTCTGCAGAAAGCATCCTAAAAATATATATATATTCAAGGGTGTTAAAGTGTCAAGTGTTAAGATTCATGTAAAAAAAAAGTATACACAGATTTGCAGATTTTGTATCATGACTCTCCAGCAGCTGCGATCGTAAAGCCTAAAATAAGAAGGAAAGAGGAGCAAAACAACACGGTGACACATTAATCGTGATAAAGAAACTGACGCGTATCTCTTTTCTGCAGACCTGAGCAGTCTGATAGGATCTTTGTCGGAGCAGCAGCGAGCCAAAGGGTGTGAAATGTGTCAGTGGAGATGATAAACAGCGACATGAACCTGTCGACAAACGATTCATTCCACTAGTTAAACTATAATGAACTCAAAACTATTCCCATCACGCTCGGGAACCATTATCAGTTCGAAGTTGTTGCGGTTGTATAACAAAGAATCGGACCGCAGATGAAAGGCAACTTTCCCTACTAAGTGTGAGCTGCAGCCGGAGCGGAGTGGAGCAGCAGGGCGGATCGAGGGGCTGTTTTTCACCCGAAATCCTTCAAAACAAAATGTCCTTAATTGCACGTTTGAAAAGAAAAGACTTACCTGCTCGTATCGGGGTCTTCCGAGCTGGAAGGCTGGACATGGTGCGGATTCCGCCATGACACCGAACTATTTATTTATTAATGAACTAAATCATGAACGGCTTTTCAAGTAGAACGAACTACATTCAATGTGTAACTAGTGGAGCACGAGTCTCTCCGTCTGTCGGGATGTGTAGTCTTCTTCTATTTTGCGCGAACACTGGCAATGTTGAACCGCATGACTACACATGCCAAATAATCAATAAGGTCAAATCTGTTGCGTAACTGTTTGTCATAACGGATTGATCTTGGGAGAGATAACAGTTGATGCACCCATAAGGTGTCAAAGGTGGCTCAATAAATCAATGAACTCAGTACTGTGAGGAGGTGTGGCCTGAAGAGAGAGAAATGTCTGCGCAGAGTAATGAGCATCTCTCAGGTTCACTTCCAAACAAAGAAAGACAAGAAAAGAATAAATAATCTCAGTATAAAAAAAAAAATCTGTCATCACACTGGACACTTTCATTATGCTCTTGTCATTAAGTAGCCGAAAGCAAGAAACTGCTGCTTTCAAATCGACAAGTCTATCGATTTTGTCCTTCACATTAGCCCATTATATATTTTGTCCATATCTATCCCAATGTAGGCTATTAAAGAAAACATAATAGTAGGGTAAGTAATAGTAAGTAGTAAATAAATTTGCTCTCTGTAACCTCCGTTTTAGTAGATGGCTACAATTACTCAAGTACAGCCTACTAAAGTACAATCTCGAGGTATTATTTATACTTTACATGAGTTTTTCTGTTATTTGAACTCCACTACATTTACTTGACTTCTTAAGTAACTTTACATATTCTGATAAGAATAATAAAAAGGACTATAAATCAACTAATACATGATAAAATGTGACAGTAGGTTAAACTATACAATAAGGAAATAAAATTAATTTACCAGCTGCAACATAAGAGTGATACTTACACAATAATGCATCACTAATATAATCCAGTGATATACTCTAAATGTTTATTTAATGGTCTGTTTTGCACAACAACTACTTTTGACTTTTTGTACTTTATATGTTTTGACAGATACTAATTCTTATGTAGGCCTACTTTTACTTAAGTAATGCTGGACATTTACTTGTAACTGAGTAGATTTCCGCTGTAGTATTGCTATTTTTACTTAAGAAAATGATGTGAATACTTCTACCACTGGAGACAACCTTTCTATTCTTCCATCTTTACCGCTAATGTGGTAGAAAAATGTGAAGCTGATGTTCAACCTTTTTTTCTGAGAGTGTACAGACTGCTCAATCCAAAACAGGAAATATATCAACTCTCTTGGGTCTTTAAACAAACAAAAAAGCCTATGCGGCTATATTTAGCTTTAGAGCAGAAATGAATGTGAATCGGCATTTCACTATCTGGAATCAAAGCGGAGAAAGATAAGTGCACTAAGGTAGAAAGCAGTGCAAGGGCAATGCATTTGTTATAAATGCAGTTTACAACAATATTATCACTAGTAGCTCAAAATCTCTTGTGAATTCGCAAAAGCCTAGGGCAAGGTCCATGCTGAGCCAGCAGGTTTCCATGCAAACACTGCAGTAACTGGAGTGCTCTCTAGTGGAGAGACATAAACATTGATGCATGGTATGTATCACACATGAAAAACCAACAGCAAAAAGAACCTGAGAAACTTTGGCTTATGGACACTTTTTTTTATTACAGTACAGTATTGTGGTCATGTAAAGCATTGCAAGCAGCTACAGTTGTACTAGAGTGACTTTAGAGAACATGTTATCATGACAAACATATTTTATAGAAATAACTTTTATCTGTTGTATTGATGCTTTGTAATTTCTACAGTAAACCTTACTATTTCAACAACATCAACAAAAGTGCAAAGTGGACAAACAAACATAAAAATCTATTAAAACATTCTCCTACATCAACAAGATATAGGAGTTTAATGAACAGTATTTTTTTAAATGAAAAACAAAAAAACAAAAAACAAAAAATAACTCTTCATCTTCTTTAGTCTTTTCAGGCTCCAACATGAACACTGTTTTTTAATAATCATACAGCAATGTTAATGCAGAAACGTCTCTTTTTATAGTATTCAAATTGCAGTGCAGCAAGTAATGACACCTTACTATTTTTTGTAGCATTTCTTAAATTCTATTTGAAAACATGTAATTACCTCAAGTTAACCGTTTGTGCAATTGACAGTTCATAAAACAGTTAGAGATGAAAACATGGTGACAAAATGTCATTTTTGCACTTCAACAGCTGTATATTTACTTGATTACTTGAGCTAACATATTTTGCCAGAGCACCTACTTTAATCCCAAAAGAGCACTTTAAATGCACTTCCAAACAGTGTTTTTACTCTATCTTATATTTATTTTCATGCATGTGTGAAAGCAGTGAGTTACAAGAGCTGACTACCTTAAATTATTCTAGAAAGCGCATGTAAAATAACCATTTGGCTTTGATAGAAGCTTTTTCTCATAGTAATTTATTCAGTTTTGTCTCATGCCAAATTAAGATAGTAACCAACATGCATGTTTGGTAATATTGTGTCTACATCAACAAGGCAGTATAAGCAGTGAGAAGACCTGGATGATTTTAAGATCAGATTTCATGGAGCACTTGTTTGACTGTAACTGTCTCTAGAACAGTAAGTCCCAATTTTAAATAATATCCCTGTGTTTTGCACCCATTCTTAATGAAACAGCATTCTAGAGGATTGTACGCCGTATGCAATACACAAACTAGCACTGTCGTCACTTGTGTCTGTTGCGCACTTGAAGCAGCGTGGGTGTCTGTTCCATTATCCGCAGTAAAAGATTATCGATGTAGTCCTCCAGGTCTCTAACCTGTAATTTCACTTTTTTCAGTTCAGCCTCACATTTTTGCAGCTGCGCCGCCTGCCGCTCAGAAGCCACCTCCTGCTTCTGCATGTCCATCTCCTGCTGAAGCAGCAGGGAGATCAGCTCCATGTTGGTCAGGTGCTGGTACTGGGCCGAGTTGTCCACTGTCACTTCCTACAGAGGGAACAGGAGCAAAATAGATGTATGTGTGTGAATCTGGCTGGTAAATGCCACAGTTGAAGGAATAGTTTGTCATTTAGGGAATTATGTGTGTATTTTACTGTGTGAATGTTTGTAGTATGTGCCTATCCTTTTTATAAAACACAGTAAAGTGTCTTTTTTTTAAAGATAATTTCTGGGGCATTTTTAGGCCTTTATTGACAGGACAGCTGAAGAAATTAAAGGGGAGTGAGAGGGGGGAATGACATGCAGCAAAGGACCGCCGGTTGGAGTCAAACCCGGGCCAGCTGCTTTGAGGATTAAACATACAGTAAACAGTATGGGCTCTACCAACTGAGCTGTAAAGTGTCTTTGAGTGTTGCAAAAAGCGCTATATCTGATCTGGAATACAGGTCGGTTATCAAGGACTTTGTCAGCTGGTGTGAGCTCAACCAGCTTCAGCTTAACACCAGCAAGACAAAGTAGATGATAGTGGACTTCAGGAGGAAAACATCCCCTTTCTCACCGGTGAGCATCCAGGGATTGGACATTGATGTAGTGGAGAGCTACAAATTCCTGGGTGTTCACCTGAACAATAAACTGAACTGGACTGATAACACCCAAGCACTCTACAAGAAGGGCCAGAGTCGCCTCCATCTGCTGAGGAGACTCAGGTCCTTTGGAGTGTGTAGGACTCTCCTCAGGACCTTCGATAACTCTGTGGTGGCCTCTGCCATCCTCTACGCTGTGGTCTGCTGGAGGGGGGGCAGCTCGGACCGGGACAGGTGCAGACTCAATAGACTGATCAGGAGAGCGAGCTCTGTCCTGGAATGTCCTCTGGACCCCATAGAGAAAGTAGGGGAGAGGCGGATGTTAGCCAAGCTGACATCCATTATGGACAACACCTCTCACCCCCTACATGACACTGTGGGGTCCCTGAGCAGCTCCTTCAGCAGCAGACTGATACACCCACGGTGTAAGAAGGAGAGGTACCGCAGGTCCTTCATCCCGGCCGCTGTCAGACTCTACAACGCCTGCACTACCTGATAATGTTGTAGTTTCTGTTCCTGTTTTTCTCCCATCTACATCACACATTTTCTGTTTATCTTTAATATTGGTATTTATATTATATAATATAAATATTGGTATTTATATTATTTTATTACAAGTACTTACTTTTCAATATTTATGGTCTCAGGTTAATATAATTTAAATTATGCTACCGACTCTTGCTTCTTTGCTCTAATTACACATTCAACTTAATTTTTAACGTCACTTACACTGCAATATTGTTTTCTCTTATCATGGCAACCGCACTTTAAAATTCCTTTTGTTGGACGGCATTTTACTTACTCAGTCTACCATATTTTCACTGTCTATTCTTGCCTGTATTTCTTGCCTTGTATTTCTTGCCTTGTATTTCTTTCGTGCTTACTTGTTTTTTGCTGTTAATGAAAAATGCTGCTACTGTAACAACAAAATTTCCCCGTTGTGGGATGAATAAAGTATAATCTAATCTAATCTAATCTAATCTAATCTATATAAATAAATTATTATTATTATTATCATTCACTGTCTTGAGTTGAGTTGAGTTAGATGAGAAGACTGATACCACTCTCATATCTGTCCATGAAATATTAATATGGGGGCTACAGCCAGGAGGCAATTGGCTTATTTTAGCATAAAGATGGAGGCAGAGGGAAACTTGACTCAATCCAAAGGTAAATATCAGTTTTTGTACAGTTGAAAATAGAAGGCTGTTTCCCTCCCATTTTTAGGCTTATACAAAGCTAATCAAACTCCCTCTTGGCTATGGCTTCAAATTTATCAAACAGACATGAGAGTGGTATCTATCCTCTCATCTAAAGCAAATAAGCATATCAAAAAATATCAAACTATTCCTGAGAATGAGAAACTGTGGTTAAAGAGGCTGGTTTATTGTGATATTAAATGGATATTAAATAGCTTACTATGGTGTGTCGTGGGGTGTTGTAGGTGGTATAAAATAAAGTAAGTCACAGAGCAACCACGCAAAGAAGTCATCTATTCTCCCACAGTGCATTCATTAACATAGAGTGCACTGATTGTGTTATTAAATGCTCATGGAAGCATTAAATAGGCTGTGGACCTAATGGCTTTCTTTAATTTGGTATATGTTAATAACTCAATTCTTCTGCTGCTTGCACACTAGACTCACACAGCGTTATGGGTGCTAATTTACTGTGATTCTTAAAATCCTGATTGATAGGTTGGATTTGATCTGATTTGATAGGTGACATAATTAATGGTAAATGCAGTCTGCACACCAGCTCAAACACAATTTTCATATCTTAATTAAGTAGTTATATATGGCTACTCAGAGACTACAGACCTCCACTAAGGCATGTCCTATCTCACAATGTTAATGCAGTGTGAATTTTACCAGCCGGGAACTCATTTTTTTGATCATCGTGACACCACATGAATGCAACACAAAAACGCTATCTCGCAATGTCAACAAAATTGAAAAATAATTTGTGTATCTACCCCCTGATTCCGATCCGTTAGACTGATTGTGGCACGACCTGCAATTACGTAATTTGCCCTCAAAATCAGAATTACCTAATTCTTTGACATACTGTTACAGAAACGGTCCAAAGTATTATAGAGGAAGACTAGAAATATAATTTTAGGACCTGAAACTTTTATCTGGGCCAAAGAATGACTGGGAACAGCCTTTCTCTCCCAAGTGTTGAAAGTAACCTCAGTCTAAATTGGAGCTTGTAGGTTGCAGCTGCACACTTTAATGTCTGATTTCCTGAGTCATTTACTTTGCAATAATAATAAATTATCACAAAAAACTTTTTTTATATGCATTTTATTTTAGCTGCATTGGTAATAGTTAGTTAGTAAGATTAGAAAACCCACAATGTTTCTGTAAAGGGCAAAAGATTGCCCTCTTGCTCAGCTACATATGTAAATATTCTTCATATACTTTATATGGAAGGTTATAAAGGGATCATGAAGAGTTGTGTTATGTTATGTTATGTTATATTATGTTATGTTATGTTATGTTATGTTATGTTGTGTTATGCTATGCTATGCTATTTTATGTTATGTTATGTTATGTTATGTTATGGGCATTACCGGACTCCTCTCCGACTCTGCCGCAACCTGGTGGGCAGTACGTCCAGGGTTGATGGTAGACTTCAGCTTCTCCAGAACTGAACGAGCCTCCTTCTTCTCTGATTGGCTGGAGGTCAGCGGCCTTACTGGGTGAGGTCTGCAAAGTAAAGAGGTCAGTACTAGTATTTCAACACAGTATGTTTACTATAAGTGCTTAGCAGTCACTTCATATAACTACTCTTGTACGGTCAAAAAAAAAGCTACAGTAGTTCCTGTATTTTAGTTCAGTCAGCAGTTATGACTGAACATCACACACATTTTAAAGCAGCTCAGAGAAGCTGATGGAATCTGGTAGAAACAGTAAGCAATATAGAGGATAAATGTGTCTATCAGTCTTTGAGCATTAAAAGCTGCAGTCAACAAGAAATGTTATAAGTGCAGTGACTCGCTCAATACTGGAGGATGAAATCATCTTGGGGGAGGGGGTTGACTTACACTGTACATTACAACAACAACAAAAACAGCAGCAAGGAAATCAGAATACAAGCTAGAATTAAATCGACCTTGTGACTTGAAGAAAGAAGAACCGAACCGGGTTTCTGAGATAACACTTACATGTTTTCTCTTGTTGCTTTTATCATAGAATAAAAGGGTATAATTAAATGGCTGAGTAGGTATGACGCTATGGTACTTTGTCCGTTTGTTTCTAAGCCAACAAAAGTGATCAAATCTATTCATTTTAATTCTATTACAATAAAATATGAAGTTTTCTCCCCTGTATCCGCTGTAAACATAAATGGACAAAAAGATGGTGCACATCTAAAAAGTAAATGCAATATTTCTAAATTTTTCCAGAGACTAAATCCAGGTGTGCTACTAGAAATGTCCCCTGAACAGCAGTGACACAAGAAATATCCATAATTCCTGTCTAATTTTGTGTAATCTTATGCTTTCCCTAACCCTAACCCGAACCCCAACCATAATATCTAGCCCTAACATTACTTGAACACACCTAATTTAACCTGTCCATATGGGTCCCACTCCTCTGACTATTTTTGAATCTAACCCTTAACATAATTAATAATCAATACACCTTAAAATACAAAATAGAATTGACCTTGAAAATTTAAACCCACTGAAAATGAGAAATCATCAATTAAAGGGGTTCGACTCCTAACTCTACACCCAACCAATCAATCTTAACCTTGCCACACCTAGTCCCAATCCTCTGTTTCTAGCAAACCCTTAAAAAACATTTTTAAAGAATAAAAAGATTTACCCCAAACTAATCCAATTTTAACCCCACCACCCTTAGTTCCACTCTTCCTTTTCAAAGCTTAAAATCTTCTAAAATAACCTTGAATAAGATTGATTTTCAACAACCATAACCCCAACCAAATTTACAACTACCCAAGATTGGCTTCATCATCTTTAACCCCATTCCTTTAACTAGATTCTAAAAACCTCAACTCTTGACATAATCAACAATCGTTCTTAAAATAAGAAAGATGATAATAATAAAAACTGTATTTCAATAACACAAACCCTATTTTTGTACCCAATCAATTTGAACCTTACCACCCTTAAATCCCATTCTCCTAACTATTTTTCCAACCCTTTACCCTGAATCATAATCAATAATTAATAATCTTGAAAATGATAACAAAGCGGAATATCCCTTTAATCTTGCCACCCTTAGTCCCACTTTCCTCACTATTTCCCAACCCTTTAACCCTAACCCCCTAACCTCTACCTCTAACCCTAACCTTCCAACCTTAACCTCTAACCCTAACCCTAACCCCTAACCCTTACCCCCAAATGGCACTTCTGAGTAAGTAATTTACTATATACAGCATATGTCCAATGTTGTCAATTTGTTTGTCGTTATTTTTCTACATAGTCTGAAACTACAGTTATATTGACTTTGATATAACCTGTCAACAACAAGATGCCCTGAAAAAAACACTTGTACAGGAGAAATGACAGTTGGCTTTCACTTAGTACTTCAAGATATCTGGACATAATGTATCAGGTGGTCAAAGTAGCAGCAACAACAAATGTACAATGGGCAACAAGAAACTGAATACTGGGATGAATAACACAAATGTGAAGCAAAGCCAAGAACAATGGCAAAGAACAAAAACCTTATGAAGGCATAAATGCATTTACCATCAAACAAGCCAGGCGAACGGTAAAAACAAAAGCAACCAGAGCAACCAAAAAAAAAAAAACTTTGGTTTTTTTTTAGTGTATCTGGAAATCTACAGCTTGTTGCTACAGCTTGTAAAAACCTACGTATGTCATATCCTAGTGTGAGGATTCTCACCTGCTCTCCTGACGGGGCAGGCTGCTAGCTGGCTGAGTCTCCTCAGGCAAAAGTGAGTGCCGTGCATCGACCAGGGGCTGGTCAGTGGTGGAGGTGGTAGAGTAGGAGGAGGTGGAGGGGGCCACAGCCAGAATAGTGCTGGCTCCAGCGCTGGGCCCCATGCTTGAGGGATGTATAGAGGGGCAACAAACAGGGGTAATGTGGAGTGTAGCCTGTGCACTGGCTGACAGGGAGAGTGTACCAGGGATGGGGGGAGAGGAGGGTTCTTGCAAAGATTGCCCAATCTTTGACTTTGAAGGGGATCTCAGGTTTGGTGCTACTTTAGCGTGAAAGTCTTCAAAACTGATATCAGAGGATTTTCCTTTTCCTGTGTTCTCTTGTGAATATATTTGTGATGTTGTAGTAGACTTGTTGCGATGCGTGGTGCTATCTGCTAATGCCAGTAAGGAAGGGAGAGCTGAGTTAGAGGGCTGATATGACAAAGGTCCCTCACGGACTTCTGAAATATTTTGAACGAGGAACAAGAACTGTTCAAAATCTCGGTCTCCACTTTTGCTTTGGTTACTTGGGCTGCCGCTGCTGTTCTGTCGGGACACTCCTTTTGGTCTAAAACGTGCACTAACCACACCAGTAAAGGGCTCCTTCTGGTTTAGTGTGGCTGTTTTAGCTTGTGGGTTTCCATTATCATCAAAGTCCTTTTGTGTCTTTTTAAAATCCTCCTCAATTTTTGATATTACTTCTCTGGATTCAGTTTCAAAATTGGCTACATTAGACGTTGGATTTTGTGACGACAAAGCGGCGTTCTCACTGCTGTTCATTCTGAAGTGACCATGTGGTGCCACGTTATTTAGTTCAAATCGACAGCCATGGCAATTATCTTGGCAATCTGGAGAGATTTTGTACAGTTTGTTAGATGATGCAGTTATTTCAAATGATGAGTTCATCTCAGGTATGTAGGTGTCCTTTAAAGTGAACATATCCTCAGGTGTGTTCACTGTCTCTAGATGGTAAGCTGCTAACTGTAAAGCTTCTGGCAGTTGTGGAAAAGTCCCGCTCTTGATGCCTTTGAGAGTATCAACGGCCTCTGAGTGAGAAGAGCCATCTGAATCAATGAAACCAAAATCTGAATCATTCACATTCATGTTCAGATCTCCTGAGGTTAGTGAGAAAGACACATTATTGTTGATGCTTGTGGTCTGCGGTGGATTAGACTCCATCTCCACTACTGGAGTGGTTGTGATATCCAGTAGCTTTGCATCAGGCTCTGAGGGAGTAGTAGATGACATGTTCAAAAGAGTGGCAACGGATATCTCACTGTTAAGAAGTATTTTAGGTCCTGAGTTTATAGATGTTATCTTTTTTCCAGAAGTTTCTTCAGCACTCAACGATAAACAATTTACTTTGGGTTGTCCGTAGTTTCCTCTGCACACGCGTCCATACAAGTCTTGTTCAAACAACATCCCTCCCCAGCGGTCGGTTTCATCTTCCAAAGGTTCATATTTAAACTTTTTTAGCGTTTCTTCGGATGTGAATACTGATGAAGTCATATTGGTGTGTGGCTGAGAGGGAACGCTAAGGGAGTCGGAAGTCTCGCTGCTGGTGTGAGGGTCTGGAGAGACACTGTTTATTTTGCGTTCTACTTCTCTTCCGTGTTGCAGCGAGGCCACGCCGGTCTGTGAGAGGAGGTAGGCTTCTTTATGGACAGCCAGCTCTTGACCTCTGTGCAACCAGCCATCTGAGGAAATCTCATTCACTGGCGTTCTTAAAGGTCTCCTTGGAGGCAAAGGTGGAGGCTCCTCTTCAAATGTTTGCAGCTCCTGTGCATGACTATTGGTGTTGTCATTAACTTGAAGATAACTGTGTCTATGAGATGAAATGGCACTGGTTCTCAGTTGTTTCTGGGGAAGATTCCCTTTAGGTGAGTTGAGCCTGCTGGAGGCAAAGGCATCAAACGAGTCATCCCATTCTCCTGCACTCTCTGACATGCAGCGAGGTGCGGAGGGGTTAGCTGTAGCTGCTCTGGGTAGTAATGCAGGGTGAGACGTCTGCCTAGCTACTGACCTGGGCCGCTCCCGCTTTATGTAAGCCATATTTGTAGCTTTAACATCCAGAGCAGGGCTGGGTGTGCAGGGCTGGGAGGGCAGAGTAGTGTAATGAAAGGGGGATGAGCCGGATGAGCCGGATGACGAGCAAGGCACAAAAGGAGGGGACCTCTGTGACTCTTCTGCCATGCGATCCTCAAAAAAGGGATTGCGATGCATACATGAGGGGAACGGGTTGGAGGGGGACATTGGGTTTGAGGAGGTAGAGGGAGAGGGGGTGAAGGGATTGGTGTGATTGCAGTGATCAGGTGAGACATGACCAGAGGGAGAGGTAGAGGGAGAGGAGCACTCAGGGGGTACAGGGGAGCGAGGAGGGAGGGGTGGGGGTACGTCTGAGCTGCTTTCTACCTTAGGAGAAACTTCCAGCCTGTAGAGGAAAATAGGGCACAATAGTCTTCTTAGTTAATGATGTGCCAGGTTACCAACTGGGGAACATCTTTCTTATACAAACAGAAAAGATGACCAAAATACTAACTGGCATTTCTGTTACCTAGAAAAGTCTTCTAACATCAGTAGATATCAAACGGGCCAAATGAAAGATTTACGAAAACAGCAACTTAATCCAAAGAAAGGGAAGCATATTTGCAAAATGATCAAGCAAACATAAAAATGCATTGTAGCCATTCAAGACTATCTGCACTGGCAGCTTTTCTGCAAAGTGGAATGGTTTTCTTAGCATCCTTCTGCAAGAGCATTTTTCAACAGTGATGTTACATCTTTGATAGAGAAACACACGTCTATAAAGATTATGGAAATGCTTGAGTGCTATTTGTGGGGGAAAACATGTATTATGACATGATGACACAGTCTGGTTGCAAAATGGAGAAAACCATGAACTACATCTATTCCATTTTCAAATGAGCATGGAGCAGAGCGAACACTGAACTCAGGACACCCGGCTGAAACACACCTCCCATGTGCCTGTTGCTGTGCCTGGATAGAGAGTGGATTCCTCAAACACTTTGGAGCCCCAAAAAAAACTGAAAATGACCATCACTCACCTTGGCTTGTTCTGTGATTCACCGGAGCCAAACCAGCCTCTGAGCCTCCCCTCAGATGTCAAACCAGCCTGGTTCTGGTCTGCCTTAGCTGGCAAAGAGTCACTTCTCCCTCCAGAGAATAACGTCTTTCTCAGCTTCCTGCCTTTGTCGGGCGAAAGAGAGGCAGAGGAGGCAACCGGCATCTCTGCCTGTACAGGCCGACCCCCCATCTGAGCTTGCTGAATTGGGGGAGACGATGCCCGAGCTTCCTTTTCTTCCTCCTTCTCATCTTTCTTTATCCTGTCAAAGGACCAGCGCTGGCCCTCGGCAAAAGAACCTTTGTCCTCGCTTCTCTTGGTTAGATTCTGCAGGGACCGAGAGAGCGGGGAGCACCTCTCCAGCAGGTCCAGCTTGGGCTGGTGGGCTCCTGAGGTCTTTGGAGTCGATGGCTCGGAGTCATAGACGTGGCTGCCATTTATACACAGGGAAGACTTGGACTGAGTCATGGTCTGACCCTTTAGAGACTCCACTGCTGGATTTGATCGAGGGAAGGCTGTCGTGATCTTACTGGCTTCATCGCTGAAGGCTCGCTTGTGTGTGAGAACCTTTGTGGTGTGCTGGCTGGTGAGCACTGGTGGAGGGAAAGAAGAAATGGGTTATTTAAAGTCTACACCTTGTATTTTTATCAAAACACAAGTAAATCTGAGAAACGTTATTGAATCTGAGGGGAAAACTATCAGTTGGTTTCAGTTGAACTTTATGTTGCTAGTATGGAACCACTACTGACAACAATTCCATAGGAGTTCCAGGCTATATTTACATTGCTATGTTTTGGTTCAAAAATGAAAATCTTTTGTTACACTTACACCTTGCATTCACACTGCTCTAGCATCTCAGAGTCCCCCTAAACGGGATAAATTTGAAAACACTTCTTACCCAATTTCGGTTTGGGGTTTCCAGGGGTTGTGTTTTAGTTTCCGTGCCCATAGATGTAGACCTATGGCAAAATTAACACTGGTTCCAGTGTTATGACACATTACCATGGTAACTACCAGCAACAGGCGCCTCCTGTTTACCCTGGCACACACATTACCAGTATACAAGAATGTTGATGAGATATGCAGTTTGCGCGCGTTAGTTTAAATGGAGATTAGTTCTTCTACTGAAGCTAGAAACACTTGTCTGCATGGAGAAGGCTTTTGGCTCAAAACTCCACTTAAAAACCAAAATGAAGTAAATGTTGCCTAATTACCATATTGTTACGTCCACCATTTTTGTCTGAAGCTAATTCAACATTCTAAGTAGCTTAGTAGACTTTTAATTTATAAATTTTCTTTTACTTTTACTTGTGTGGACTCAGTACTCAGTTAAGTACTCAGTTGTACTTCCTATGGAGACTTAAGGTTGATCTTTCTCTGGTGATGCTTTGTTGGAAGTCTGTTTAGGTTGTTGTATAATTCTATAGTGCTCCTTCTCTATTTCAAAATATTATACTTGTTTGCTGCCATATGGTTTGGAAAATTTAGAAACAGTGTCGCTATTACATAGTTTGTCCACCAGTTGGCACGTACAAGTTGATTAAGAACCAAGCAGTCACAATTCTGCAATATCCAAATTTAACTGATCCTTATAAAATCATTTGAACTTATGTTAAAAAACGAATACAAGCCTATATTTGGTTAGAATACTTTTAAATCTCAAACACTGATATTTGTATCAGCCTCACCCTTGAGCATAGGTTGACCTTTAATTGTATTAGGTACAGAGGGAGTGAAAACTATTCATTGGGGTTTTCCAGGTAGAGGCGGTAAGCCACCTAGATCCTGATCTAGAGTATATCCACAACATTTCCCTTCCGGGATTGCCCTCATTCTGCTAGAAATTCTGCCGGATGTCACTCTTTTCCGATGTCCATTTTCGGACATCCGTTACCTACCACTTTCTTTGTGATGTAGTTTTAAACTCCGGTGGATTTCTGAGGACTATGGTTAACTGCTCCTCAGATCTCTGCAGGTTAATCCAGACAGCTAACTAGACTATTTGTCCAATTTAAGTTTTCTGTTTCACGAAAAAAAAACCTTTGAATGTACACATGTTCCACCAAAACACGCTCCACTCGGCACTTAGCACCACCCAAGACAATTGTGATTGGTTTAAAAAAATGCCAATAAACCAGAACACTTTTTCTTCCATCCTGGATTGCTGTGTGGACTAGCCAGACCCTCCTCTCGAAGGTCTGGAAATGCAAGACTACCCAGATCCTGAGTTGTCTTATTTCCCCGAGAGCTGGTCCACTTCTGCTTTAAAACACAGTGAAAACAGTCACCAGCCTTCATGTCATGTACTAGAGAGTACCGTCAGGACATGTAGTAAGATTGAAGGCATCAACTTTTCTATTCTGTCCCACTTTTACCCCAATAAAGTGGCAAAGAAGGCTCAATCCATTGCAGTTGACCCTATCCACCCCTTGTCCTGCCAGTTTAAGCTACTTCCCTCCACCCCTATGTACTCCATGCCCAGATGCAAGTCCTATAGATTCAGAAACTCTTTTATCCCAACTTCCATTTCCATTTCAAACAATTTGCCAAAACGGTTACATGTGAATTATTTAAAAGCCTACCTTTTTTAGCTAAATCTGTCTCTCCGTAAAGGGTGTCCACTCTCACTTTGCTAGTGTAGATGGGAGAGCTGGGAGGGTCTGACATCAAATCCAGGCTGGGTAAAGGGCCTGGGTTATCACTGACCATGGAAGACACACTGCTCTCTGAAGCCAGTGATGAGCATGACCTGGTGTCAGACGACTTGCGCAATCTCCCTTTAAAAAAATCTTTCATCTTGTTCCTCTTCTCCTCTGCTATCTCCACATCTCCTCGTGACTCTGTCGCCCCTCCTTCTCCCTGCTCTCCAAACGGCTGCCCCAGGTGTCCGGACAGGGCGGCGAAGCGGCCTGGGACAATGGCTGAGGAGGACTCCATGTCCCCCCTCTTCCTCCCTGTGACACGATCCTTGAGCTTGCCAAAAGCAGAGCGAGGTTTGTCCTTTATGGTGAGGTCGAACATGCTGGCTGTCATGTTGTTGCGAGTGAACTGGACTGTTACTTGAAGTTCACCACGTTCCTTTTCCTTTCTACCCGCCTTAGAGTTGAGCTTGAACCATCTGTAGCCACAAAAGAAAAAAAAGGGAAAATCAACATCCACACTGTGACAGTCACTCTCATATCACTGCTTTAAATAAATACATTACTTTAGCCAGATATCTGAAGTCTGATGCTATCTGTTTAAAGCTGAAAACAGAGGTCATGTGTCATTTGGCCATTCCCCTGCAGCACCAGAAACATTGATTTCGTTTTGGCAATGCTTTCCACATATTACATAATCTGGAAATACTGTTCAGGGGATTGTACTCATAATATTTGACAACAAACTTTTTTTTAAGCCTCATACAAGTAAATCACACTTCTTATTCCTTAAGGTCTATCCACCGATGTGTATGTGGAATGTCAGACAATACTCTCTGAAGATTCAACCAAAGGAATCATCTCTCTGCTACTGCCTCCTCAACCCACTGAGAGAAAGTGTTGTAGAGCCAAAACCAACAGCAGGAATTCAGGGCAAGTTTCACTGAGCGTAGGGAGGGCGTATAGTATAGTACCCAATTAAATCCAGATGCATTGTATTGCTTTAGTGGAGATGTTTTACTACTGGGGAGTCTTGTTGCGTCACCTGTGGCACAACTGAGGTATTCAAGTACTCACAAACAGGCAAATTAAAAAAGCTTCAAACCTATTTTAAGATACACTACAACAGTTAAAATAACGTACTATTACTTATGTAAACTGAAACCAAGGAGAACCTAAACCAAACAGTACAGACCAGGCTACACATTTTCAGTCATAGTTAATTATCACGGTCACATCTTGCATGACCAAAAACCTTCCAAAATATTTCCAACTCCCTGCAATTTTCATAACACAAAGTGATGAACAACCAGTCACTCCTCCTCACATCCTTGGGCTATTTATATCAGTGCCTTGATACCAAGTTCACCAGTCTCACTTTGGCAGGTCTACATTTCCAAAGCCATTGCCAGATAAAGTAAAATTGTGAAATAACAGTTTTTGGTTACTCTATTTAAGTAACTGAAGACTGTAGTGCACTAATAGCCCCACAATATAATTATGGTGGTTTATGTTCTGTTCTCACAGTCATTTTCTCAAAATAAGTTGTTTTTTTCTCTCACTCTGAGCCAGTTAACGTACTGCACTTCAGTAGCACTTACACACACCAAACTTTCCAGTTTCCTTCCTATCTATCTCCTGAGGGTTTTTACAGAGAGGTACTTTGTCCATATATCATTCATAGCCTGATTTACAGTGGGTACGGAAAGTATTCAGACCCCTTTAAATTTTTCACTCTTTGTTTCATTGCAGCCTTTTTCCAA
>NC_048416.1:21648083-21681860 GCF_013103735.1 Etheostoma cragini
TGGAAAATGGCTGCAATGAAACAAAGAGTGAAAAATTTAAAGGGGTCTGAATACTTTCCGTACCCACTGTATATCACACATGATTCCTAAGCACATGGCAAAAATATGTTATGAGAGATATCCAAAATTCCCTCTGTAAAAAGAATTTTGAACCTGGCTTTACAGAATGATTCCTCTTTTGGAAATGTAGGGTATGCAAAATAGTGCATATATACTAAGATAACTCAGTAATCAACTGGGGAAGTTTCATGGTGATATACAGTATATTAGTTAAAAAATGTAACCTATTCACTTACATAGTGATACATATTATTGCATCACTAAATATAACTCAGTGATGTAATATGTATGATTCTGAAATAGGCCATTCTGCATAATGAGTACTTCTGGCATTTTAGGTATGTGTTTTAATGCTAACACTCGCACTTTTACTGAAGTAAGATTTTGAATGCAGGATTGTTACTTGTAACCGAGTATTGCTACTTTTAGTAAAACATCTGTGAGTTCTTATCCCACCACTGTCTGTCCATCCCGGTCTGACATAAAAACACATCACTTCTAGCTTCTGTGTGAACAGTCAACTACATCATGTTTATCACAAAGTTTTTATTAGTATTTATTGGTATTTATTTTGTCATTAAGTATTTATTTCATCTGAGGATACATGTAGTGCTGTATAAAAGAAAATGGGAGATGTGCATTGTGCATAAAGATGGAGGCCTTCTGGCTAGAATCACTACTGGTTCCACAGTGGAAAAACATCTTGGTTCGCAGTGCATTGTGGGAACTGCTTTGGGAGTACAGTATAAGCCTAAAGGGCAAACACTTAATGAGCTTGTATGCATTTATGGTTCAAGCTAGCAGTTTTCTGTGTAATGCTGCAAAACACTACCACATCCGATTTCCACAGATGAGAAATAACAAAGTACAAAAACTTTGTTACTCTACTCAAGTAGATTTCTCCTACTTTACTATGTTTTTGGAGACTTTTTACTTTTACTCCTTACATTTTTAACACAAATATCGGTACTTTCTACTCCTTACATTTTACAAAATTGGCTGTTATTTAAGTTTTGTATGCAAGAGGTCGTCGTGTCTGAGAATAGTGCGCCACACAGAGAAAAAAATTGGAGAATGGAAAGAGAGACTAGCTGTCCTGTCTCAGGATAATCAGTTGAGAAATGCAAGTATTATAACTTATGTTGTCAGTTCATTTAAGCCTGTTGTTGTTTGGTTTATAGTTCTCGCACATTGAAAGTAAGTTAGCTAGTGATTCCGTTGTTTGTGTTCTTCACCTGTTAGCTAGGTGGCACGTTGCATCAAAAGACAGAAGAAAGTTGTCTCCGTCCGTGTTTTAACAGACACACCTGGGGCCAAGTTGGAAACCAGAATCAACTTTATCTTAGATTGGACAGACAAGCAGCAAGACATTACTGATCATCCTCGGCCTTATCTGAGAGAGATGTTTGAGATAGTAGACATCAAGAATGACTCCTGGCCGTTGTGCTGGGGAACTGTAAAGTATGGGGAACTTCTTAACTAATGTCAGTTTAGTCATTCATATTTTATACTTTATTTTCTTTCTAGAAGCCATAATTAAGCACACACACACATACATGTAGATTCCTTAAAATTTTGAGGGGAAGATTAAAAAAGAGAAACTGGATCTGTAAATTCTCACAGAATCACAACTGAATTCACATCTTGCTGCTCAGTCAGAATCTTTTTAACCTGGAGTCCCAGTCTCTGTCACAATAATCATATGTGTGATGTTTTAGGCCTATTGCCAGACATCCATTTAAAATGTCGAAATGGCATATAAAAGGGCGTGTTCTCTATGCCAACTAAAGTTTCTCAGTTCGCTCTAGTAACATGTGTGGTCCAGGGAGCTTTGTATTAAAAATGGATATCATTCACAAGGCTACTTTTACTTTGATCCTTTAAATACATTTCCCAACCTGTACCTTGTTACTTTTACTTGAGTAAAGAGGTTAAATCAGTACTCCTACTTTTACCAGAGTATTTTTAACACAAGTATCTTTACTTCTACTTGAGCAGCTAGGTGAGTACTTTTGCCATCTCTGCCGATTTCATCGTTTATCTCTCATCCTCTCTTTAATCAGCTGCTGTGTTGTGGGATTTTGGAAGAAGGTGGTGGTTGATCATCAACATGAGGAGATCAGCCTAGGCAACATGCTAATACCTTCTGTAGGCCTATCTTGACTTATTTGAATGCAGGACTTGTTTGTAACATAGTATTTTTACACTGTGGTATTGCTACTTTTACTTAAGTAAAATGTATCTAAGTAGCATAGCCAACTTCTTCCCCAGTCTGACATAACCATAACACGACACAACAGTAAACTGATACACTGCATAGTTTGTCATGCAGGCTTCATTAGTATTCAATCACAACGTACTCATCTCGAGGACACATTCCCTCCTGAAATATCCTATCAAGAGGAAGGATGGTTTGGCCGAGAAACACGTCAAGTCCGATAAGCACACGGTGCATGACGGTGAGGACCAGGTCCCCGCTCCCCGGGGGGTAAGCGCTCCGGCCGCCGTCCTCCAGGATCCCGGGCAGCAGCTCGAAGCAGCATTCCTCGTTCCACTCGGGCACCTCTGCCTTCTCCACCAGCCCGGTGGTGTACTTCTCCTTCCCCACCTGCATGATGGTGTAGAGGTAGCGGCTGCCATGCTTGCCCTTGGTTCGCAGTCCTCTTGCGCGGAGGACGGTGACATTCACGTGAGTGGGCACCCATCGCTGATCATCGTCGAGATCTATCAGTGACATCATCTTGTACCCCTACACGAGCTGCCTGTGTGTCCTTTAATAGTCGTCGGTTCACTCAGTCTTATCAGTCGCTTTGGAGATCATCCCCTTTGTGTTGCGCAAGAGTTACCGTGCTGCGCAAAATAACACCTCTGCAGAATTTCTCCAAAGTCCGCGGAGCCTCTGAGGGTTTACCCGAGGTCAGTCTCCAGACAGCAGACCGCGCCTGTGTTCAGCTGAAAGCTCCGCGTGCCATTCCCAAATCCAATCAATGCAAACCAAGTTAGGCGAGCTGCGTGCTGAAATCATCCCGTGCTCCGTAGTTAAAAACGTGTCGCATCCGCTAGTTGACTGTTCGAAATCTGCTCGTTGTGCTCACGGCCCTCCCTCCTCCAGAACAGCAGGCCCGCATACAGTGAGAGAGATGCCGCAGAATTAAAGCGAAACACCCAACCGATGCTCCATCAGATCCGCCGACACACACATACACACATATACGCTGTATGCTGCTGCTGCTGCTGAGAGAAGAGATCTGCAATCAGCAGCTTGGCTTTGTGTGAAACAGCAGTAGGCTAGATCAAGTATATGGCGGAACCCTCAATTTTTTTTTTTTTATTATACAATTTGGTGTTTCACTTTTGTGGACAGACTTGTGTGCTTACATTTTAAAAACTACAGTATAGTCCTTTATATCTATTGGCTGGAGAACTTTGGGACATCGGGTTACTCTCATCCTTACAGCTACAACCCCACCTGGTGGCGATCAGTTCAGTGTGAGGGAAATCAGAACTAAATGTAAATGTACTGTATTTATATAGCGCTTTTCTAGTCTTAACGACTACTCAAAGCGCTTTTACTTCATACAGAAACCATTCACCATTCACACACATTCATACACTGTGGCCGAGGCTGCCGTACAAGCCACCTGCTTCTGTATTTCTGTTAAATCACCAGCAGATGTCGTCTTACACACAGTGAAACAAAGTAACGTATTACATTTTACTCAAGAAAAGTTTTGACGTACTTGTAGGCTACTAGAGTATTTCCATTTTATGCTACTTCATACTTCTACTCCACAATATGTGTCTGATGCTGCAGATTTGGATTTTACATACAAAACACATGATTAATTTACAAGATAAGAAGCAGTGCTGTATCCAGCATCTTCAAATGAGCTCCACCTTAGAGCTGGGCAATATATTGATATTACATTGATATTGTGATATGAGACTAGATATCATCTTAGATTTTGGATATCGTAAAATGGCATAACTGGTGTCTTGTCCTTGTTTTATAGGCTGCATCACAGTGAAGTTGTGTCATTTTCTGAACTGACCAGACTGTTGTAACTGCTCTATTCTTTGCCTTTACCCAGTTAGTCATTATAGCCACATTACTGATGATCACTTCTCAACAATCTCATTGTGTAAATATTTTGTGAAAGCACCAATAGTCAACACTACAATATTGTTGTGGTATTGACATCAAGGTATTTGGTCAAAAATATTGGGATATTTAATTTTCTCCATATTGCCCAGCCCTACTCCACCTACACCACATATAGGCCTACTGTATATACATCATTCAGAAAGGGACCATCCTTTCAGACTTTTACTTGTCACAGAGTACTTCTACATAGTGGTGTTGCTATCTTTACTGAGTAAGAGACATGAGCACTTACCACTGTTTGCAAATAAATGAAGCTCCATACTATACATCCGAAAAACTGATTGTTGTTTAACTAGCCAATGCATCACATGGAGTCATAGATTTGATGCTATTTAATGACAGAAATACAACTTTACTGTAAATAAACACCTTTGTCTTGTTTAAACTGATCTTTCTTACTTTAAAAAATGTGTTATAGAATAATTCCATTTTCGACAAGTTTTCCTAAGACTTTAAACAATAGATACATACCGTAGATATTCATCAATGAAGCTTTCAGCTTCAGTGCTTATGGTATTTATTATAAACAAAACAACAACAGAAGCTATTAGATTTGTAAAAATCCTACTGATGTTTCACAGTGTTGATAACAGCCACTTTGAGGGAGTAAATACAAATAAATGCTCACATTCAGAACAGCAACACAACAACAGAATCCAACTGTTTAAGGTTTCTGTGGCACTTTTCTACTTGGCTTTTAAAGAGAGAGACGTGGTATTTCAAGAACACCTCACACAATATTGTACTTTATATTACACATTTACACAGCACTGTCGACGTGGCAAACTGACCTAATAAATCTGGTACATTCAAAATGTAGAAAACTGCGTATTGACGTGAAGTGATGGAGGACCAAATAAAATAAAGAAACATAAGTCAAAGAATAAGAATGGTTAAATACTCTCCCTGTGGGATGGCTGTAGCCATAACGAGACACGTAAAAAGTGCAAATAAGAACGAAGTGCTCCACTTGGGCCAACAACCCACACTGTGATTACGTGACACACTTGACTTGAATCAAGTTTAAGGCATTATTATATGGCGTCCTTGATTCATCCTGACTCAAAAAGTCTTCTCACTGAGGAAAATCTAAATGAAATAGAATGCAGTTGAAGACTTTTTGCAACAGGATGAATTAAAGAATATATGACAGAGCAAAGAAAGTGCTTAAGCATAAAATAGAAACAATGTTCTTGGTATTTATCCACTGTGTTGTTGTTGTTGTTTTTCTGCAAATCTGCATTTTATTTATAAGAATACCTTCATTTAATGGAAGAAAGATCAGCATTATATCACTGGCATATAGGCCTACAGCACTTCCAACTAATTTAGGAGACCTCTTGTAAAGAAGATCTTAAAGTGCTCATATTATGCTCATTTTCAGGTTCATAATTGTATTTAGAGGTTATACCAGAATAGGTTTACATGGTTTAATTTTCAAAAAATACCATATTTTTGTTGTACTGCAAATGGTTCAAGTCCCAGTACGGACCAAAGTACAGAGTGTAAATTGGTAGCTGGAGATTTGCCAGTTCACATCCTGGGCGCTGCCAGGTGCTCTTGAGCAAGGCACACGTTCACCCTGTGTTTTGAGCTCTCAGGCATCTCACTTCTGTTCCATCTTTGTTGGGAGTCGGACACAAGCACTACCTAAGTTAGGACAATTATCCAACCAGAAGCAGAGTATGAGGGCGTGCCACGCTAGCAGCTAGGCGAGCATTATAGCATTTGTTACAAAGTGACGTACGTTTGTCACGAAAGTAAAGGCTGGACTACAACAGAGCTGTTTGGAGTAGTTTGCGAACAGTGTTTTCTGTTGGAGATGGTGATTTCCCTTTGGGGTGGACCTTGGGCTTTTTTCACTTTGTAAACCTATTACATGCACAAAATACATATGTAATAATATAAAGGAAAGGGAAAAGCCAAAAAGCATAATATGAGTACTTTAATATTGTTGACTGTCCTGCAATATGACGCGCGGTTTTCTTTTCAGTTGCATATCTTGAAATCTGCTGCAGGAAGTTCAAAACAGATCAGCCTTGACTGAAACGGCTTTCAACCCAAGGGAAGGTGCATCTAAGCACATTGCCAAGACTTTGAATGCACTTTTTCTTTTTATAACTTGACACATCGGAAGTGATTCATATTAGGAAAAACAAGTGCAAGGCTACAGGTGACAAAACAGGATTTTTTTCAGAGGCACTCCTATTGAAGGGCTGCAAGTAAAGGTGCTTCGCCAATGATGAAGAATTTGGCAGAAAAATATTAAATGCTACTTTCCGTAATGGAGGGCGCAATGTCAGTGATGGATGCAATGAGTGTCTAACTTGGGTAACATTTACAAAAACAGCTTCCTGATGACCTTAAGGTAAGCGTGTAAATTGAAAAAAATTAACTGACTGCAACCCCGAAAACACAAAACAAAACGAATTCCATTGAAAGGGACACAGCTGATCAAAACAGCTAACCATAGGAAAAAGTAGCAAGTGGAAGACTAAAATTTTAAAAGTTTAAAACACCTTAAGAGTCAAATATTGACTAAAACAAACAACAAAATCGCAGGTATAAGAATGGCAAAACAGCTATAAACTATTCAAACTGCTTCAGCAAGACTGGAGTTATATTCTGTATGATAAACTTCTGGAATGTTTTCTTCACTGTGTAAAGTGACAGGTTCAGGTCATTGTTTTGGGATATGTTGTAGTACAGCTACATTTCCGCCATTTGTCTTTAATTTCTCCTCTACCTTCAGTCCGATTGGCCGTTCTGACAGCCTTTCAAATACAGTTCGTCCTGTGACAGATGTCCGTCAAAGCCTTCCATGTAGAGGCTGCTGGTGCTGCTTCCGCTGCTGCCCAGGAACGTAGCGACCGCTCGGCCCTGACGAGCATGACCGACGGCATCGCTGAATACTTTGTTGATCTGCTCCTCTGAGGGCATCCACCAGTCCAGGTTTGAGGCACAGTGCATCCGGATGAATTCTGGCAATAAAAATGTTCAAACAAAAGAGAAAAAATGTATATGTTTTTTTAATAATTGATAATCAAGGCACTCCTTGATTTGTACCAGGGTTTCAAAAAGCAAGAGGTTTTGAGTGTGACATTCACATTAAAGGCATTAATGCTCAATCTCTTATTTTATAGAGATGTGATCTTTGTATATGTGGGATCGGCGTGAAAACTAATCTGACCTGCCCTTTAAGTCAACATAATTGAGATTTTCATGATCATATATGAAATAAAAATGTGACAGTGAGAAACCTGCAAAGAATTATCACCTGGATCTGCAGCAGCTCTTTTTCAATGAGCTTTACAGAGAGTTTCAGCTCATTGTTTAAGTGAGGCCAACAAGAGTACTGTTTGAGGTCACTCTCACCGACCTCATAGTGTTGTTTTAGGCCGCAGCTGTTATAAGAGAAAGAGCTCTAAAAACTGACTGTACCATTAATGCTTGGCACCAAAAAGACAGGTGACAGACAGTTAAAAACTAGCTGGTGAACATAGTGGAGCATTTACATATCTGTAGAGCCAGATATTTCCCTCAAGAGTTGGTAGTGACCAAACACAGAGCTAATAGTAGAGTGAATGTTAGACATACATACATTGACCAGATGGTCATAAAAACACAATTTTAAATGATTGATCATGTTGCTCTGTAACTGCATGATGTGTAGATTTAACTATTTTGCCATCACGTTGACTATAACTTACAAAAACATTGTTATTACAGGTTTGAAATTATAAATGGTGAAACAGAGGAAATGAATGAAATATTTGTTGCGCTCAAGGTTAGAGTTAGACCTTTTCTGTCAGTGAAACACTTTGAAATGCCTTGTTGTTGTAAGGTGCAATAATCAATTGCCGTAGGTGAAGTATAAGAAAACAAAACAAAAACATTAAATTTGAGCAGTTGAATCTTCTGATCGGTTACAACTAAAAACACATGACCACAAATGTACCAGATCTTAGACCAACATAAGTCTTGGTTAAATGTTATGAGTCCAGAAATAAGGAGCTTACTTGATAGCTACTGCTGCTTTTCAAGTCTGAAACATGTAAGCTGTAAAAGTGGAGTATAAAAGCATGGCTCTACATCATTCAAATAACGCAAACATTTTATATGCAGACATATGACAGAGCTCCTGGCTGTCAGACAACTGTATGAGTTCTACCAGTTTTGCAATGATACTGTATCCCAGACTGAAGCACAATGCCACCACTCTTTTAACTCAACAGACATGTTGTGACTGTGTACCTCTGAGGCAGCTGACTTTGACGGGGTTGAGTGGTCGTCTCTCCAGGCCTGGATCTCCTGAGTGGACCGAACGCTTCCTTTTGCCCAGACCGCAGGAGAACTTGAGCTCGTCAGTGGTGAAGACAAAGCGAATCAGGTAGCGCAGCAGCCGCCTGCCATCTTTCTTAGAGGAGTTGACGGCTTCGTCCCACTGCTTATTAGAGATGAAGAGAGGGTAGTTCTCCAAGAGCTGCTTACTGCCCTGCAGGGAAGAGGAGGTCAGAAGATGTAATGGTCGGACGGCGTTCAGGTATGTCCACAGCCTGGCTCAAAATCTGACTGTATTCTCTAGTTTTGTCAGATTTGAAATTGTCCTTTAACCTTAGCTTAGGGTGCACATTATCTAGTGTCAGTTTCACAAATTTTATACCACTTTCTGTTGACTTTACAGGCTAAAAAATACATGAATATACACTGAAATCCTTTATGTTCTCAAACAACAGAAATGCTTGAATAAAAACACAGACCTCAAAGACTGTTTGCCGCTCTTCTTCCTGCAGAGACAGAGTTTTCTTTAATTCAATATTTTCACACAACTTAACAGCACACTGGAGAAGTTACTGATGTGGAAAGGATATGATGTTGTACTTTTACACTTAAATATACTGTATGCTACTGATCACACATTTTTCAAATACCTCTGTGAGCTGCTCCTCTGGCATCGGCTGGACCAGCTGGTTGTGAAACTCGAGAACAGTCTTGAAGTAGTCAAGAGCCTTTTGACAAGGAACTGCATAAGAACACATGTTACCATAAATACAAATACACTGTCAAAATGTTATGCAAACAAAGAGACCCATCTTCTGTATGATTTAACAATCATGCAGCTCAAATTAGCCGGTTAAGTGCAATGTAGGTTAAGGTGACACAGAGCTCAGAATGCTTTGGGGAGAGCAGAAAAGGTAATAAAAATAGATGCTATTGAGACTGTTGCCCCAAACACTGTGATGTAATTAGAGAGTGTGAGCATGCCACACTCTGAAACTGAAGACAGACAAAAACTGAAGGTATTACGGTGCAATGATAAACTCGTGTAGCTTTGGTACTGATTAATGCAATAATATTTTTACTAGAGATGTACAGACAGCTACATATGACTAATTAAAGAAAGACCATGAAAAAAAAAGTAGAATAGAAAATCAATTAGTAGATTAATCAATCTACATAAAATAACTGGCTATTTTATGACTTTACACATGATGTTATCATTACTTTTAGGCATGTTAGCGCTTTGGCTAGAGGGATGGCAATGTTGGTTGATTTGTCCACCACTCCTGTCCAGACTGAAATAACAGCAACTTCCACGTCAAGTCTCTGAGATGTGACTTTAAACTTGTTCAGGTCTATCAATGCTTTGTATGACAATTACAAGAGCGCAATGGTCAACATCTCAACCAAGACTTCTTTTCTTACTGTAAACAGGACATTTACCGTAATGACTCAAAGCCTCTGTATGTGTAAATTAGTCAAATGAGAACACTCAAATTAAAGGAGAAACTGTGCAAAAAGTCTCATGATAAGTTCCTGTACGTTTGGAACATCTGACATCTGTGATTGGTCACATTTAAAAAAAAAAAAAGATCAGTGCTAATCCTGAATGTGACCATCCTGCTTAGCGTTTCAGATAAACCTGTCATGATTAGGCACCTGTATATATGTATCTTTTACCCATCCCAAAGAACAGACCTCAAAACTCCAGGATCCAGGCTCTTAATACTGCACCTGGGATATTCTCCAGCTTGTTGCGGAGCTCCTCGTTCTCCTGCTGCAGCGACAGCACCTCCTGCTCCAACTCCAGGCAGCGTGGACAGCAGCTCTCCTCCTCCTCTTCCTCCTCAGGCAGTGTGGACGAAGGGTGGCCGTACGACTCTGACGGAGTCGGTGAGCCCCAGCCTCCCAGGTTATGTCTTGGAGGAGACACCCCAGAGCCAGGCTCTGCCAACGGACACTGCTCATCCTCCAGACCGGCAGCCAGATGTTGCTGGTGCTGCTGCTGCGGCCCTGAGAGCAGATAGTTCTGTAGGGAGTCTGTGAAGATGCGAAGAACGGCAGAGGTTTGTTGTTGGTTCAAATGGCTTTGTTGGGCCTCCTCTTCTGGGTCTGTGGTGGAAGAACTCTCTTCAGGTTTGGTCTTCCCCAGTGAGGAGCAGTGAAGCCCCTGTACCGCCCCTGGCCCCTCTTCTAGCTTGATGTTGGAGGTGAAGGAGGAGGAGGGCTCCAGGAGACGGCCGTTGTTAAGGAGGCTGAGGACTCGGCTACACTGCTGGGCAAAGGCATCCAGGATGAGACGATTCTCTACGGCAGACAGAGGGAAAATCCAGAGGTCAGAGACAGTGGCTCCCAGTCATCTTGTAGAATGTTTTGTGATGAAGCAGAAACATATTTTAGTGTACTGTTTGAGAGAGATAATTTTTTCACGGATTATCCATCTCATGTACTAATGTCAGGAGATACAGTTTGTATATCACAAAATATGACAAAAGATATTTTATACAAATTACCTATTAAATATTTAAGTAAAAGTATCAGTGTGACAATATTAAAAAAAACTACAGTACAAGTAAAACTTCTGAAGTATCATTAGCTAAATGTCCTTAAAGTAAAAGTACTTGCAGTATAATGTCCCCTGTGTCTGTTATGTTATACTTGCCATTATTGGATTGGTAATATGTAAGCAGCATTTTACTGATAGGAATAGGTTTTGCTATTTTGAACTGTTTTCTAATATTTGCTTTTATTGTGTAATATTGGATCATTTGACCTCTGGGCCTCGAAAACTTGAAAATTAAGCCATGTGAGAAGTGTAGAGAGGACATTTTGGGAACTGCCGACAGAACTCATCGACTTTTGAAAGGTGAAAAGGGGCCCCGGCTAGACATTGCTGTATTGAAAGGGTTTACGAGCCAATAGGTTGGTGGTAACCATTGGTTTTATTTCATATGTTTTTTAATACTGACATCTGTAAAAATATCCAGTAAGTTAGGCTGTCAAATAAATGTGAAGTTGAATGACTACCTTTGACTTGTAGTGAATGAGAAGCAGAAAGTAGCACAGCATGAAACTTAAGTAAGTTCCCTATTGGAAAGCAGCAGATACGCTTGTGGAAACAATATGAGTGGTTCTGTGTTTAGTCCTTGTTGGTTTTCTTTCTGCCTCCCTTTTCTTTCCCCTTTTCCTGCCAAAGCTTTCCACATACAGTAGGCTCCTCTGCTCATAAATGTCAGCTTGATTATGCTGATTTATTCAGATGTCAATAAACTCCAAAGTCACAGAATCTGCTGTGACCAAACCCAGCCAAGCAAAGAAAATCAGCACAAAGCTATTGTCCAGAAACAAGCCTCAGTGTACAGTTTCCCTGGTAGTCTGGGCACGTCTCAATGAGATGATCTCACACATACCTCCGTGTAATGATTATGAGTCCACTGTCCTCACACAAACACGCACACAAATATACACACAGACAAAATGAGTTCTAGGCGGCCACTGCTGCGTTGCCACTCGCTCAGACGTGTCTATCAGCCTGGCGCAGATGTGTCGCATTTATTAATATGCGTGCTGTCTCTGTTTACCCATCGAGATGTATCTGATATCATTCGCCTGCGCCCCCCACCCGCTTCTCTCCTCTCACCAGTTCTGTGGCACTGTGAGCTGAGAGCCTCATAAAATTTCATTAAAAACAACACGCTCGGCAGAGGAAAATTTATGAGCCCCATTTATTTTAATCACAACTCTTTGGGAACAGCTTTTCAATGCAATTTGTGTTATTGTGTGCTGAACTGATTGCTAGGTCCAAGGGTCCGTGCTGCCTCTCTTCAGGAGAAGTGCATCAAGTTTTATTTTATTTTATTTTAGATTTTTCAGCCTTGAGAGCCATGCTCCTATCATGCAGATACAAATCACTTTGATGTGTTATTATCAGTGAGAATTTATGGCACGTTTAACTGGAATTGGATCATGTGTAATATGAGCAGAGGTAATCACGATAGACCGATTTTATCGCCTGGCCGATATATCTGGCCAATATATGGCGATAGTTTTTTCACGGAATTATTTACAGACAGGCATCCACATGCAGCTCTGAGTTGCTGGATCATCAAGGCTGTGTTGTAGATGTTGATGAAAGCCTTTTACACTTGCACAGTTAACCATGTGCAGTACACCCATCCATATGATGCACACTGCACATATCATTTGGGTGATAGGAATATAAGATCATTGCAGAAGTGACACTGATCTGTGTTTTTGTTTATTATGTTTAAAGAAATGGCAGAGCAAATTCTGAAAAAAATACATCCAGTGTGGCAGTGTTTACATCTTTAGGATGTGAATTGAGGGAGCAAAAGCAGTATCGGCTTAAGAAAATCGGCAGCCTGTATCGGCTAAGACTGATGAAAACAAAATCAGTTTCGGCATCAGCACTAAAAAGATCCATAACGGTCGATCACTAGAGGAAATAGGGTTTTGTGTGATTATTTCATAACTGAAATCAGGAGCACTTGCATGCCAGAAGGGATGCAAACAATGGGTCATCAACACTGAAACCTGGGCTTTGGAGCTACAAAAAAATCTGGCTACTCTTTCACAGATGGAAGTGGGTTAAATATGTGAAACTAATGCCTTTTTTCTAGATTAAACCTTTGATACTATGCACACATTTTCCAATTGTCATGTAGGTCTAGGTAAGTTAATACAGTGCAAGCTGAGCTCAGACTGAAAACTTGATTGTCTGTGAAGCAACAATAACCAGCAGAAAAGTGAGACTCATGCTTCCAGCAGTGATAAAGAGATTAATTTCTGATTAGAGGACAAGATGTAATGTTTAATTTTGTAACAGCCAGGATTAGGTTCATTGCTTTCATCTTAATGTTAGTTCCCATGGACCCGCCCTCCACAAGGGGAACACATTTCTTCCTGAGCCTGCACACAGCCCTCTAATGAACTGCAGCTGAGGAGAAAAATTAACACAGAACAATGTGTTTCAACTGGAGATTATGAGAGCCTTTTTTGCGCACACACACACACACACACAAACACACACACACACACACACACACACACACAAAGTAAACACACATATAGACAGACAACTACCCAATTTAATTTTTAGCACATGCACACTGGAGATTCAATCATGACTGCTCTCATTACAGCAGCAAATCAATCACTGCTGACAGGAGGAGAAGGAAGAAAGAATTGGAACAAAAACATGATGCTTAGTTGAACAAAAGACCTGCTTGATTTTAATAACGTATTGTTTTATCTTCCATTCAAGTTTACTGACTCTGTGGAAGATTTATGCTCAAATATCTGGGCAGCAAAAGCCCAAAATATACAATGGAATCTGGAAAATCTGAGGACAATGAAGGCCTGGCTCAGAAAAGTCTCCCTAATCTAAATTATTAATAGGCCTACTTAAAAAAAATTGGAGCAGGTCTCCACATATTACCAGGATTCATCACTCGCTCTGAACAAGTTTGAAACCCACCTGAGCTGATACCATAGGTGCAGTCTGGAGACAATCTGGGCTCCGCTCTGCCGCTGCTGGCGCGCTGCTGCTGGGTCCCAGCTGCCGCGGCCGCTGAGGTGGATGTCGGGACCCTGCTGCTGGGCCTGTTCTCACATGGGAACCGACCCTGCTGCTGCTGCTGAGGCGTCGGGTGAGGTTGTTGGCTGCTGCTGCTGATAGCAACGCTGGTTTGGTGGAGCTGCTGCAGGCGCTGGTGCTGGTGGTGATGGTGATGATGGTGCGGCTGGAAATGATGCTGCCGCTCTGGATGGAAAGTGAAGTGATGTCCGTCGCCAAACAGAGGCACCTCGACCACAGCAGACCTGTCAAAGCGCGACTTGCCCGCCGAGCGTTTGCTCTGGAAGGTTTTTAGGGTGCTGTACGGACCCCGTTGTTGTCGGCACATCTTCGGGGCGCAGGGCCCTTCATCTGCGGGCTGCATCTCTCCCTCCATCCCCGCCAGGTGTCACAGCGCGGCGGAAGGCTCCGGGTCGGTACTGTGGCGTGCTGGTGTGACAGGCAGCTGATGACTGTAAGATCAGATCCGTCACTGTCTGGCTCGGTTTCCCTCACACACACCGTGTGAAGGGTGGGCTCATTTACTGACACGCCGCCGCTCCAATCCCCAGTCGGGAGCGCCGATATTGAGACTCCTCCAGAGGGAAATACAGGCGGGACTTGTGCGCCACTGCCTGCCTCCTTTGTAGCCACCATCCACAGAGAACGACGGGCCCTATAGCAGTTGTACAATCTGGAAACGAAAAAAAACGCAGAAAGAAATTCTGCAATTGAAAAGGCAGAGGCCATTTTGCCACTGAGCTCAGAGCATCAACATAGCAACATGAGCGCAAATGAAAGAAAAGGCCATCTACACCGTGGCATCCAGGCTAGTTAAGACGAGCACGTTATCCAATAGAAGCTTAGCTTTTATTAAGCCGATTTTTGCTTTCTCTAAAAAAAAAAAAATCAAATGCAGGCTTGTAGCCTAATTGGATCAATAAAACGGAAAAAGACAACACAAACAGAAGGAAACATGAGCTCTACCTACCTTTAGTACCGGAATTCCACATTTTGTTTTATTTTTCGGACCATAGCCTAGTTATAGGCCTACTTTTGGAAGTAGCCGAGGCCTGTAGTTAGAAGTCCAACTGTCAGAAATGATTTCATGTTTAAAATCCTTTTAGTGTAAATGCTGGTGTAGCAGCTGTCAGGCAGCCTGCAGGCCTAAAAGTTTGCAGCACCACATGGGGGCGCCACACCAATAGGTTACAAACAGAAGATTTAATGAATGGAGAAACGAAAAGACCTGCTGCTGGGAAACAGAAGTATTTTTCTCTCCCAGTTTCAACAGCCCAGGTAGGTCGGTATTTCAGCTGCTGTGTGATATCAAAACACATGCAAGTGCTTAGTCAATACTGTGTCCAGACACCAACCCGAACATGACTGTATGAGCTACTAAGGAAAGATGTAAAGGCCTGAAGGAATGGCCTGAATAAAACCATTGATAGGCTGATACAATAACCTTTAAGTGATTTTTTGATTAACGACCGAATCAAACATTTACAGAAACTAACAGGGCATCTGAATGCAATGTCAACAGGTTTGTACATTTTTCTGCAAAAAGTTTCAACTTCCTCTAAGTTTCTTCCTACTTGAATTGGCCACAGCCTAGCCTACATATTTATCCACATGCATTAAAGTGAGCCTGTTACTTTCACTGAACTGAGACGTTATTGGACACAATAAGTGAGAAGTAGGCTATGATGATTTAGTTTGGTTTACTAATTATTCAGGAGGCTACACTCTCTTCTTCTATGACAGAATTAGCGTAGAAGGCTAATTTTCACCTGCAGTACCTGGACAGGTAGCATATCAAAAAGACACTCCAAACACTAAAAGTTTAAAAATTATAAAGGCTAAATAAAAAACGAGTCATAATGTCCACAAACTGAGTCAGTCAGGTCAGTTAACAGAACAATATCTGGTATCTAAGCTTTAACTAACAGTAGGTCATAGCAGACCAAGCAGCCTACACCTGTATTAAATTTAGCAAAGGTGTGCATTATTTCTTATGGATTCAACTTTTCATTTGTTACAGGAGGATAACGTTTACGTAGTCTCACTTTAAATGTTTCCTCTTAATGACATGGTCCTGTTGTGCAGCCTTTTTTTTTTAGACAATGTTTGGTCTGAAATTTAAAACCTGATTATATTCAAATCCACACGCTGCTGCACTGTGGTTGTCTTCTCTTTAGAATAAACTCAATAAGATCCTGCATGCGTGTTATTACACAGTCTGGACTGTGTCATAACATCTCCATCTTCCATCTTATAACTCATTCCCTGTCACACATTGTTCTTAGTTCTTGTTCAATTAGTCAGTATATAGGTTATTGTGTTTATATGTTATGGTCATAGTTAATATTTATTCATGATCTACAGTCACACATCACCACTGTACACAGTCTACCAGTATCTCACCTCATCATGGTCATTGCATGTCTGAGAGTGATTTGTAGTTTTATGTGTGATATATATATGTGCATTTGTTGTGTTATGGTTGACTTGCTACTGGATGTCTAAACTTTTCTTCGGGATGAATAAAGTAGCTATCTATCTATCTATCTATCTATCTATCTATCTAGGCACCTTTGCGGTTATGGGAATAATCGGCACCGCTGCGACCACTACCACCACGTGAACGCGCACGTCCCTTAAAAGGGGGATTACGTGCGTGCGTGCACAGCTAAAGCTAAAGTCACAAAAGCGGCAACTCTTCAGTGAGGTGGGCGCACAACTTCAGCACAGAACATCAACAAACGACCGCAGGAGCAACACGACCAGGACCGAGAGAAACCAGGAGCAGATTGTTTGACATGTTTGGATGGGAAGACAGTTTAGTGATGATATTTTTAAAAAGAAAGTGACAGAAGCAATTTCAATTAGCCTACGGATTTTCTCACATTGCAATTTGGGAACGTTTTGGCTCAAATCGATGTGGATGGTGTAAAGATGACGGTGACATAACTTTACATAGCTGGATCGCCGCGTTTCTCTTTCAGTAAAGTCATCTCAATGAAGCGACTCTAACCCGGACCGACACACGCGGCAGCCCGGGAGCTGAAGCCCACAGGACGTAAACCCCACGGCTTGCCGGGATGGTGCGCCTGCTGAACTGCCTGCTGCTGGGATATCTGACCTGGAATCTGCGGATATCGGACGCACAAGGGGAGTACTGCCACGGCTGGCTGGACGCTAATGGGAATTATCATGATGGCTTCCAGTGTCCGGAGGACTTTGACACCATGGACGCCACCGTGTGCTGCGGCTCCTGCTCGCTGCGCTACTGCTGCGCGGCCGCGGACGCACGGCTGGACCAGGGCAGCTGCACCAACGACAGGGAGGTGGACAACACCGAGTTTGCAGCCCGTAAGTTAGGAGTTTTAAACTTACTTACTTAAAAAGGCTGTTATCAAAGTTCTCCAAAGTGCAGCCTTTCAGCAAAACTTCACGTAAAAAAACCACAGTTCAGTGTTGAAAATGGGGGAGCAAACACCACAAATACATAATGTAGAATAAAGTCCTAAATCAACCTAAATGAGATTATCAATAAAGTAAACACACGTTTAGTCTAATTCATGGCTTATTTTGTCTGATTGATCTTTAGAGTTGGTATGAAGAGGTCAGAGGTCAGTTGAACAACATCAACAAACACAGAAGAAAGCAGGTTGCAGTGCCTTGCTCAAGGACACCTCAGATTCAAACCATCAGACCAGACAGACGTACGAAATTATGAGAAATAGGATGCTAATTCAAACAGTTGGTGCATCCACTCAAACAAGACAGTAAAGGTCTCTTCTGTGGGACAACAAAGGACAACACTTGCACTAATAAACACAACACGTCAATGTGTGTTACATTGTTAAAAAAAAAAAAAAAGACCGCAAAGAAGTAGCCTATGTGGTCTGTTTTAGACAGTTACTGGTGTTTTAAGGTTTTCACACGTTTCCAGCACCTTGTCCTCTCAGCTTCTGTGGCTTCATTTTGAAGTGAACTCACTGCAGATTGCTGTCAGGATAAAAAGGAAATCTAGAGGACTTTTTGATGGTCTGTCATCTGTCAGTCACTCAACAAATTTTCTTTAAACTAACTCGAACTTAAAAATTATTAAGCAGAAAGTTGCACAAACTTTAGTCAGGATAAGTCGGATCACAATGCAGGAATGTATCCAAAAACCTTTACCACACAAGCTGGCTTATTGTGCTGCCAAATACTAAACACATTCACTTTGACTTTGGATTTGCCAACTAAAGTAATCACAACACTATGAGGCAGCAACTCATTTTCTTTGGCTTTTATAAACCTCTAAAAGACTCATAGTGTTACAATAACCCACTGTTAGTTGTGAAATCGTAATAATCAGTCACTTTAGCTCTCAACAATGTCGTTTTCACTAAAAGTTTTCTTTAAATTTCCTGATCTGATAACCTATGGGGGCTTTGACTGAATGGACTGTGTGCTCACAATTTCCTATATTTTCCCCATCAAAATAAACATTTGCTGATTTCCTCCCACAGTGCAAATGGGCTTCACAGTGTAACGTGAACTGTTTGTGTGTTTTCCACCCGGAATGTGTCTGCTAGGTTTTGTTAATAATTCTACGAAGCACCTTAAAGAAATGATCTGATTAATTAAAATAACTTTTAGTATCCCAGTTTCAGCCGTCATAAACAGCAGGGCAGGTTGCAGTTTTTTTCCAACCCTAACCCATACTTTAACAACTCTGTAAGCACAACATACACATTTATAATGCACTTTAATGTAGTTTTAAGCAAATATGTGTTGAGTGGAATAATGTTAGAACTCCTAAGCAAGCATCCATAAATGGAGGCTGCTGTCCAAACAGAATACAGTTGTAATCATTACATATTTGTAGGGCCGCAACCAACAACTGTTTTCTTTGTCAATGAATCATCATTTTCTCAATTCGTCAACTAGTTGTTTGGTCTGTAAAAATTTTATCCGTGTTTTCCAATGTCCAAGATGACATCCTCAAATGTCTTGTTTGGTCCCCAACTCAAAGATTTTCAGTTTACTGTCACAGAGGAGTGAAGACACAAGAAAACGTTCACATTTAAGGAGCTGGAATCAGAGAATCTTTAGCCTTATTCCATAAATAAGGACTCAAACAGATTAAAGAATTATTGAAATAGTCGGCTATTAATTTAGTGGTTGACAACTAATCGATTCCTATTTGTTTTGTATATATTTAGTTTTTCTGAACGATTTTCAGCTGTTCAGTTTTTTTTTTGCATCTTCAGGGCAGCGAATATAGAAAATCAAAACACTAACTATGTCGGCTGTTTTGTTCCATGTAGACACATTATAATAACCCACAGATTTCTGTCCCATCAAGGTGCTTCCCATAATTGACCCTAACCTGCTTGTGTTTCCTGCGTCCTCAGAGCCCATCTACGTGCCCTTCCTAATGGTGGGAAGCATCTTTGTTGCCTTTGTCGTGGTCGGCTCTCTGGTGGCCGTCTACTGCTGCACCTGCCTGCGTCCCAAGCAGCCGACCCAGCAGCCCATTCGCTTCTCTCTGCGTAGCTGTCAGGGCGAAACCATCCCCATGATCCTCACCTCCGCCCCCCCGAGCCTCCGAACCCCATCGCGACAGTCCAGCACGGCCACCACCAGCTCCAGCTCGGCCGGTGGCGGCAGCTCCATGCGGCGGTATTCTCTCGGAGGTCAAGGGCAGCAGCACGGCTGCCTGGTGTCTGCCACCATCTCCTCGTCAGCCTCCACCCCCACCCAGTCCCCTCAGACTCTGCCTCCACCTCCACCTCCCCCCTACACATCCCCACCAGCACCCATGTCAGCAGTCATCCAGCACTCGTTGCCCTCCACCCACACTCAGCTACATCTGCACCAGTCCTCCATGCCCTCTCACCCCTCTCAGAGCTTCCTCCTGCCACAGCAGTACTTCTTCCCCCTGCAGCCCGACGCCTTCTCAGCGGCCAAAGGCTTCACCGACTTCGGACAGAGCTGACTAGGCTCCCAGCAGGGGAAATAGAGGGAATACTAGATTTTTACACTGTTGGCTTTGAGCCTGCGAGGACAGACAGGCTAGAACACAGCTGGTGGTGTGTGGGTGGAAGGCCTGGGCCGGCTGAACGGACACAGAGAGTGCGACAGAGCTGCATGGCCTGAGGCGCTTCCCCCCTTCTGCATCACAGGACACATCAGAGATCAACAGACCTGTTAGAGGCAGCAACAGTTTTGAATCTTGTGCACTTTTATTTTATATTGTAAACAGACCTTATTAGCCTCATATTTTTATTTTTTTAATACAGGCTGTTTTTCAGTGTGACAGCTCACAATACAGGCTCAGCTCTTACACATTTATCACAAACCTTCCTTAAGAAACAAAAATCTGAAATACTGCACAGGCCAACTCTGAGCATTGTTTAATTTTTAGAAATAGATGTTGGAAACCAGGGAAATATTGTTTTTTGACAATCGCAAGGACCTCTGAAAGAGTGGAGGACTTGATACACAAAGGACATTTTATATATAAGGAAATGGACTTTATAAGATGTTGTACAGGCATTACACCCAGAGTAGGGTTGTCATATTGATTTACAGCAAATAAAATGTTGTCTGTCAGTACCTTCTGTGCACGGATATATACGAGGTCTGTGAAATGATATTGTTGTGCTCTGAAAGAAGCCTCATCATCACTCAGAGAAAAAAGGAAACCGGAGCGGTCGGGCCTGCACAGCAGCTCACTACCTGTGGCTCAGTCTTGCGCCAGACTTCACAGCAGGAATGCAGCGCTGAGATCAGTCATTGTCAGTGTTCAATGAGCATGGCATGGGCACGGCGTTAAAAACAACTCACCCCAGAAATAAGAGGTTTAGGTTGCACCCACAGGTATAGCAAAATCTCCACAAAGACAGTTCTGTTCTCCAGTTATCTGACTGTGACATAGGCTTGGCAATCAGTGTGTCATGAAACCTGCAAACTGTTTAGTCTGAGGATGTCTGCTGCAGCATTCAAGTCTGTTATCACCGTACAGTTGATCACAAAAAAACAACTTACTTGACAGATTTTAGTGTTAACTCCCTCAGGTCTTGTTCATACTCATGTCTGTTAGAACGAGCTTCAATTCTCACATTCCACGCTTTGCTTATAAAAGGAAAATACAAGTTGTGAACAAGTTTTGATGACATTTCCTAAATCTTTTGGATAGGTATGTTTTTATATCTTTGCCAGGCCTTGAAAGTTTCCAGTTTCTTTTTCCAAGTTAGAGTCCTGATTATTACTCATGCTGAAGGATTTTACTTTATTCTGTTTTACAGATTTTCTAGAAATTTAAAACATTTTTCTGGGTCTGAAACTTCTGAAAACATTCTTCACATAACAAAATCAATAAAGTATTTAGGCGATCACAGACTGTTAACCGTGTATGCTAGCGATGTAACAGTTTGTATTCTGGTTGTGTGATAATGAACTAACACGCTAAGACAATAACTTCTCAATTACCAATCAGCTGGAAATTGCACCGAGACAGAAAACACACCCCTTAAATTCACCAGCAGTGTATTCGTCACAGATCTTAGCACTGACCATGATTTCTTATCAAAAATGTGCCTTTTCGACATTATTTCTTTCTAGCAGATCAGTTTGACATATTGCAGTAATGGAACAAGAAGAATGTAATTCAAATATACGTCGATAAACCATCTGCTTGAAATTACTTCCGATTGACTTCTTGAATCAACTTGAGTTTAGTTGGCCACATTGTAAACAGATAAACCTGTTTTTCCTCCATTATAGTTTTGGTAAACTAGCTGGTTCTTTTGAAAATATACATGTTATGCTTTACTTAGATACTGTAGTGCCAGAGAGGAGTGGGGGAAGACCTGCAGCAAAGGGACCTGGGTTAGACAGCAACACTGGGTAGGAAGGAATCTCTACCCAGTGAGCTGTTTAAAATTGTTTATCTTGATTTATTGTTTGGTCTACAAAATATAACTTGAGTCACTTAGAATTAATCTGGTATTTTATCTATACATGAACAGGTTACTGTGTGATTGGGATCACAGACAGTGTAAGGTCGACTAAACGCAAATTGATGTTTCTCCCTGCCTTTTCCTGTTTAAGTTCCCACTGTACTGTTGTCGCCACACACACACACACACACACGCACACGCACACACGCACACGCACACACACAGTGATTTCCACCCTGCAAATACGCAGAATAATGAGCAATGATGTTCACATTGTTCCTCCATGGTTGTAAAGTTTATTTCAGTAGTCCTTCATGGCAGTAAAAGACAACACTTATAAGTTTGCAGTCCCAACATGCAGAACAATCATCAAACAAAATGACGGAAAAGAAACAAATATTAAAAAGTAAAAGTTAAAAGTGCGTTTTTTTTCTCTTTTGTAAAGTGATCAACACTTGAGGGAGAATCAAAGTAGTACAGTTAAATATTTCAGAGAACAGTTTGTGTTATCCATTCATGCAGCCCACGACTTTCACAGACAACAACGTGTTTTTGATGTTTTCTGAAAGAAAAAAAAAGCAACAGTCCAAGCCTTTCACAACGACGACATCCACATTCAGCGGTTTGGAAACTTTTGACAAGATGACGACCAATTAAGTTTTAACACTAAAGACCAGCAGAGAAAAATAATCACTAACCCTCACTAAAGAGCTTTCCTGCAAAGCAGAAGTACACTACATAAAGAAAACAAGTTACAAACATGTACACTCAAGAGAAACCAAATACTCAAATCAGACAATACCAGATGTCCAATACTGGAAAGGTACATCGAGTACATTGTGCAACATCTCCCGTCGAAGCGAGCTGAGCATCAGAAACTCCCACAGTCGAGGTCGAGAGTTGGAACACACACACACACGCACACGCACGCACACACACTAATGCTCATACTTTTCCCATACGGGCCATGCATCAGCACACAGTAGTACAACATAGCTATATCTGAAGTAGTGCAGACGGACAACTGGAGAAAGCCCCCCCCACACACACACACACACACACACACACACATACACACAGACACACACGCACACAGACACACACACGCACACACCAGGAGACACCAGAAACTCCCAGTCTCACAGAGGACACAGACATGCAATGCATAAATAGACGTTATCAACAGTAGAGGTGTAACACACACACACACGCACGCACACACAGCACATGCACATGCAACTGACACACACTCGAACACACCGTCAGAGATTTGATCTCCCACAGGGAGAAGAAAGCAATCACACAGACATTAAGTAGTCAATTATAAATAAAACAAGCAACAATATTCATATTAATAATGACAAGACATGTAAGAAAGCTCAGTTTCCTCATTCGATCTACTCTATCCTTCCCGTTTTTCAGATGAAGAAGATAAAACTAAAAGTTACAGACAGTTCAATACAAAGCCAGTCAATGCAAAATTCATACATTTCCAATATAAAAATACAAATCCACAAAATAACTATAGAGACAAAGTAGTTTCGATATTGTCGTGGAGTTTTCCTGCCTAATATTTCTCTCTCCCTTAAGCTAATGGCACTTATGTTAGAAGGATAAAAGCTAAATTTGAAGGGAAACACTATCACCACTGTAAGCTCCAACAAGACCATCAGAGAGCCTCCCGTTCACTTCTGCAGGAACAAATCTTAGTTTATACGTGTGCCACATGCACTCGGTTGTTTTCACATTGTAAAAGTGCGAACCTGTGGTGGGGAGACGGATTTTGTCTTCAGTAGGTGTGTGTGGAGCACTGGTCTAAGCTAGCTGGCTAAACTATTCTTGGCTATCTTTGTCTTCTATGAAGGAAAGGTTCTACATAGGCACCATTGTGATTGTTGAGACAGGAGTGATGTGTGGAATGCAATTATTTGTCGAGAGCAATGAGTCTGCTGTTAAAACGGTGGAAACAGGACCACGGTGAGTCGCAAGAGGCGACTCATAAACAAAAAATAAAAAAGGAAAAAAATAAATTAAACCAGGGACGATATCTATATACTTAAAAAAAAAAAAAAAAGAACATTTTGAAAGAAACACGAATGAAGGCATGAGCAAATGTAAGGCTTTACACAATAGATGCATCCTTAAGTGCAAAAGAAAATATTACAATGTGGTCCGTTTAGTGCTGGAATACACTCAGGAGTGTGATTACATTTGGTTCATAGTTTTCCGAATTTCACTAGTATTTGGGAGAATGTATATACGACTGCTTTTTGGCAATCTTTTACATGTTCAAGTCATCTAAAACTTATCATAGTCCAGTGTTACTTCTTTAATAACAGTGTTTAGGAGTTTGATTTTAAATATTGTAGTGATTTAGATAATTTTCAATAGAGGAGACGTTCACATCAACAAACTGAGCAAGAACAGTGTGGAACTTCAGACCACAGACTGCTAAGAAAGCACAGTGCTCATCATGTCTGCTGGACAAAATACTACAGCTGATAGTGAACACAATTTGTTTTGTTCCTTGTTTTTTTTCCCTTTTTCAAAGACACTCTGTCCACCTCCAAAAATGCCCTCAGTGCTGGAGGCACACACTCACAAGCTTCAAATATCGCCAATAGAAACGGCTGTTGTGGCACCCGATTGGCCGACCAGAGGGCCGGCGGCTCACCACTCGTCGGTCCTCTGTTTGGTGGTGTCGTATGCTCGGATGACATCCGACTGAGACACCACTCCGTTCTCGTCTTGAGAGAAGGCGTAGCCATCTGAAAAAGGGTCGAAGCAGTTACTACTGTGTACATCAGTGAATCATGTAAGAAAAACTACTTAGAGCATGTAAAAACTCACACTTAAAATAACTGAATAAACAAATAACAAAACTTAAAGTAATAGTTTAACATTTTGGGAAATCTGTTTAGTCACTGTCTTGCCTAGAAGATCTAATGCCTGTCTGGTAAATATAAGGCTACAGCCAGAGGCCAGTTAGCTTAGCTTAAAGACTGAAAACAGGGGGAAACTAACCTAGAAGCTAACCTGGCTCTGTCCAAACATACCAAAATCTGTCTGCAAGCATATCTAAAGCTCAATGATGAACAAGGTTTTACCAATTGTTTTGTTTTTTTCCAGAAAAAACTGTAACACTAATTCTACACGACTGTCACAAACTAGGGCTTGGCTGTAGTTTCATATTCATACAGAGTGGTATCAATCTTCTTACTCTCGGCAAGAAATTGAAAAAGCATATTGACAAAGTGTCACACTATTCCTTTAAAAAAAATTATATGATGAAAATGATACAGTAAGAAGAGTTTAAAAAAAAAACTAATCACAGCTCCTCTAAAAGTTATATCTGTAGTATGACAGCAGCCTTGTGATCTAGCACCTAAACTCCTACAGGGTTTCTTTCTGACCTTCGACCCCTGACTCACCTTCAGGTGTCAAATGACTCGGTCAGTACCTGGAGGCCAGCGGGAAGTTTATAGGACCCCGCTGAGATGAGTGCATTGTGGGGAATAACAGCGCAATATTTCATCATATCATCTTAATCTCGCTCTATTGATCTCAACTCAGGACACACCACGGGGCACACGAGGGGAAGGACAGGACGTCAACAACCAGAAAGAGAGAGGCATCTATCAGGGAGCTAGAGGAGGCTGGCAGTTTTAAACGGGGTGAGGTTTGAATTATGAATGATTTAATAAAAAAATAAAAAAAGTATCACACAACAACCGTCTCATCCCGACCTATGAGACAAACAAAAAAACAAACTGATCAGACAAAAGACAGAACAAAAGAGAGAAAATAAACAGAGAACCAAACCCATGCTTAGAGAATGCCTGGAAAGTTACCACTCTATCACCTGCGTTTGACTGCTGATACGAAAGCTATACTTCTTTACCCAACTATACACTTAGTAGTTGAAAGTAAGTCTTTGTTATTGTTTATGCAGAGCCTAATCGAAATTTCCGTTTTTTCAGTAGTTTGCAGCTGTCTGTGTTAATAATGTAACCCAAGCTGGATAACAAACGGTAAATAATACTAACATTATAAATAATACTAAGCCTGTCTGTGAACCAGCTGCTGTAATTTTCCACAATGTTTATTATGAGGGAGGAGGAAAAAATATCTTATTACAAAGCTTCAACTGTAATAATAATCCTGTCTAAATGGGGCCTTAGATAAATTAGTGTTGTCTTATCCTGAACAACCAAACAAGAAAATCAAATAGAAATATATCTACGTAGTGAACATTGGAAGAAAAAAAACTAAAACAGGCAAAATGTAAATAAAAAAACAAGAAAACAAGATTCTGACAAATTCTTCATTGTCAACTTTCAGTATTAGTTTGTGACATTTCAGATGATTAAAAAGTAGTGAGATTTGATATCGAGCACTGTCCAAACTGTATGAATCATGTCTCTATCTCGCCTTGACAATAACTCATCCAACAGTTCTCATAGGAGCAGTGTGAATGTTAAGAGACACAGGGACATGTGGGGCTGCTTGCAGACACAGTTACTCATATGTGTTTTATGCATCTGGTTCATGCAGAGTATTTATGAAGAGAGGTGAGATGAGCAGAGTGTTACTGCCTCCAGAAGAAGAAGGTTTTAGAAATACAGTACGCGTCTGAGGAAGAGTAATGACGTTTGATGTGTTCCCCTGATGAGGGAAAAGAATTGGAAGCAGATAAATCTAACGCGGATAAACTGAAGTCTTCTTTCATTCCTCGGGGTAAGAGATAACTGACGCTTCCAACTTGAGGCACGTTTATCAAGAAAGGCAGTAAGAGAACAAAAAGACAGGAAGAAAGATTACTACAAAATATGTTGTAACTTACGGAGCAGGTTCTGCTGCATGGAGTCAGACCGGTACAAACTGACTGTGCTCTTCTTGAAGACGTTCTTTAGGAGCTGGGCCCTCTCCGTCAAACTACACACACGCACACGCACACACAGAAATAGGCAGAGTGTTAGCAGCATGCTGAGCACCACAGGCAAAATTAATGAGCCATACGTTAAGCCTGTGTCCAAGCAGCTCCAGAGTGGATGGACCTGCCGACTGCTCTACCTGCTGGTACGAACACCATGTACGGATACAAAACTGTCCAGGCACTGGGGGAAATAACAAAGTGTGTTTGTGTGTGTGTGTGTGTGTGTGAGAGAAATATTTGAGACAACTTGTTGGCCAGATTAATATAAAGCCTGTGAATGTCTGTATATGAGTCCTTTATGCATACATACATAAATGAGTCTTCATACGCACATATCAACAACACATTCATGTATCTGTGTGTTTGTTATCTCTACATGTTTGTTTCCGTGTTTCTGTGTGTGTGTGTGTGTGTGTGTGTGTGTGTGTGTCTGCGTCTGTGTGTATCCGCAGCCTGCTGGGTCTGGGACAGTGGCCAGGCTCGGGGATCACTTTCAGCCAGCAGGAGATCTCACACTGATCTGCTTCTTGTTGATTCCTGCTGCAGGCCTCAGGACCCGAGAGCAGAGCAGACCTAGTTCAACTAATACCTTTTTATAATATATGGCTTGAATATAGGAGCTCAAAAATGAGCAATTTACAATTCCAGAGAAAAAAGGGGGGTATCTACTCTTATGAGATGATTACTGACATTACAGTCAAACTCCTGCAATTTAGCAGCAATTTTAAGATTTCCCTCTTTGCCGTAGGAATATTGTTGGCAGCAGAGCCATAAGTATTTGGGAGGTTACAGATGATTCTTCCTCCAAGTTGATGTGGAGAATTTGTCAAAAATGCTTTATATATACATACAGTATATGTAGATATATAGTTTATATACACACAGTATATATCTCAAAATTATAATGGCCAAGGCATTGACTCTGTAGCCCTGTTAGTGTCGGGCCATATGAGGATATATGTATAATGCGAGAGAGTATACATCTACATTTCATTATGACATTCATAACTCAATACTGTAGCACTCCCTTTAGCAAGTCTCTGGTATTTGGTTGCTTATCAACATTATATTTGCTATTGAGGAAGCTAGTTGCTAGTTTGCGAAGGCAAACATGTCCACAGTGACGAGCGAAACATGGACCAGGTGATTTCACTGCAGTTTAACTTGCATGTGTTATCACTAATTATAACAAAAAGGAAACAACAAACAAACTGAACAATAGATGTCCCATTATTTTTAACTTATAAGTTCATTTTCACAAGGATCATTAATTTCCACATCCACAACAAAACATTATGTCAAGGAATGTGAAATGTAGATCTAAAGAGTGAAGTAACTGTACCTCTTTCCATGCACCACTGCTCCAGGGTCTTTGGATAAAGCCTCCAGCTCCTGCACTTCATCCACCAGAGTCTTGAAACACACCTTCTTCACCCTGTAAATTAAACAATATTTAGAACAAACTCATAATGTGACAGGTGCTTTAACGTGAAAGCACCTTCATAAACTGACAATAAAAACCCCACTGACCATTTCAAACTGCTTTCTAACATCAGGAAATAAAACATTGCAAATTGCTCATGACACCTTGCGTCTGCTGTGGGCTGATGTCAACCAGACACAAATATTTCCCATGAAGCAGTCACAGAATATATAAAAGCTTGACTTCCTTGAAAGACAACATTTCGGGGCAGGGATCTTTTTCAGGAGACAGGAGAGATTCTGGAGGAATTTCCTGTATCGGAAGTGTATTGGAGTGATGATGAGCGAGGAGAGCGCAGAGAAGACTCACACTTTGTAGGTAACGTCAAAGACCAGCGAGGTGACTGGGATGAAAACCAGGCCCATCCAGAAGACCCCCGAACAGAACATCATGTCCGCCTGTCAAACACACACACATCACTGTAGACAATGCAGAGTTCAACACCTGATCAGATGAAAAGAAGAGCTCTTTAAAAGAAGAAAACACCTGATAAAGAACAGCACGTATAATCCTCTTTTGTGCCTCATGATGAAAAACATACATGACAATGGCAGCCCAAAACAAGCAGTTATATTGTGGAAATAAAGAGGAGATGAGTCCATATAACCTGCTTAAAGTGGGTTAATCCTGTGTGACTAAATGATACCATGATTTTGAATGGATCTCCTCCACCTCTCAGCCCTTCGGGGCGGAGGAAGTACCCGTGAAGCATTTCAACAGTGGTATCTCTTTCACAGGAAAACAGCTCAACTATTTGCAGTGTCGAGAGCTCCTGTTAATATCTCACAGAAGACAGAGCACCGGGATTGGAGGTGCTTTTAATGATACATTCAATTTAACAGCCACTGAGTGGAGGAGAAAGCGTTGTGATGAAGCGTTGTGAAATTATCAGAGTTTAAGTTTAATGCTTCAATGTTCCACTTTCAATGTTTGTGAAGAATGTCCACATTGAACAGAATCGGAATATCCAAAGCTCATCAGCCAAGTCTTTGCCAGTGGGTTTTGAAGGGTTGCAAAAAGCTAAAATAAAACAATAAAACAATTCAGATACTTAAATTAATTCATTTTCAAATTGTGAATCATTTTTAACTGCAACTTGAATAGTTTTTTTCTGTGTGATTGCAATGAAAAACAATTCTGAATACTAATACTAACTAATTGCCATAACATGACCTTTTAAACAAGGTTTGTTAAATTATCCACAAGATCCCTGTGGTTCTCTGTTGACTAAAGATTTTTCAATCAGTCAATCCACATAAGAATAATCTGCAAGTTTTTTGATAACAATTTATTATTTAGGTATTTTTTAAGCAAAGATTTGAATATTCTCTAGTTTCTTTGAGGATTTGCGCCTTTTCTCTGTTGAATATGATAATTAATATATTAAGGTTTTGAACTGTTGGTTTGGAAAATAAGTAATTTAAGGACATCAGCCTGGGCTTTAAGAAATTATGATGGTTTCTAGCCATCCTAGCAGGAGGAGTCTAGAGATAGCTAATGTCGGCCATGGTTTATGACCAAATAGTTGCGTAACTAATGGCATTTCCATAAGCCTCAGCTGTACTTTGTGTATAGTGCTAATGAGCTAATGTTAGCATGCTAACACACTAAACTAAAATGGTGAACATCAACATTCTAGTCAACATCAGCCTTTTTTGGCATAGTTAGCATTGTCATTGTAAGCATGTTAGCATGCTAATTTTAGCATTTAGATGTGAACAAGAACAACAACCTCAACGAGCAGCTAAAAACGCTATAGACTCTTGTTGTTCAGATTATGTAATCTAATTAAAAGAATCTTTAGTTGCAGGTCTAAACTTTCAAATGCAAACTTATATAAATATAATTTTTTTTTAAATACAAAAAAGGAAGACATTCTTGATTAAAGTGTTCCTAAAATTCTTATTTTTGTCAAAAACATATTATCGTCAGCCAAGTTGACTAACTGAATTATAAACAATTAGCTAATGTTCGATATTTTTAAACGCAGTGAGGGACAAATGTTCACATTGAGAATATTGGCAAAATAAGAGACAGAAAGAAAAATTAGACAGATGTGATCCTCACTGAGAAAAAAAACACACATTTGGATGTGCTCTAAAACAAGTCAGGCATTTTAGGAACTGCTTCTCCTCCTTAATCTGTCATTCATTGGAAAAAAATATGCTTCATTGGTAGCAGACAGTAATCTGTGATGATTTAAATTAAAAATCACAAAGCAGTGGCTGGGAGGTTGTTTTGGGTCCAGAGTGGAGAGAAGACAGTGAAGCGTCTTGTGGGGGTGAAACGGTGTTTGCTTTGGCCTGCTGCACTGAAACTATCTGTCATTACGTGTCGAGGTGCAAAACCCGCAAACTCCTGCTCCTTGCATTGTAATGTGCCACTTGTTTAAACTGCTGGGGCCCCTCCAGAGTGTCCTCCCTGTAATGTGACACAGGCTGGGCCCTAAGGGGACACAGATACACACACACACACACACACACACACACACACACACACACACACAGTGTCAAAACTATCAAACTGCTTAGGTTTGCGCAAATTAGCTAATCTGTTCGCCATTACCTACAAATTGACTTTGATGTCTGACAAAACACTGGGGGGGGAAGAGGAAATCCCAAATGACGGGAAATCAAAAATGACTTTTCCCTACAGTGAGATGGGACTCGGATGAATAGAGGTTTTCTGTGTTGCCCCGGAGGCTGAAAATGTATGAGATGAGGGAAAATTGCATCAAAGCACGGGATATTTTCCTGTCTATTTTTGAAATGATGCAGCCCTGGTGGAAAAATTTACTAGTTTTTGGTCGTAAGTCATTTTAATTATTTTTGCTTTCATCCACTGCATCATGCATTTTAATTGGAGCGTTTAAGCTGTCATGAGAGTCTTTTAAAAAAACAAACCATGGATGTATACTCAGCATATTAAATCAAAGTCGAAGGCTTGAAAAATAAACCATCTTAGTCTTTCACAAGTTTAATCTACAAACCATATTTATATCTCAGTGCACACCTCAGAGCCACAAATGTTGAGCACGAGCAAAGTTTATCATAAAATTAAAAAAAATAAAATATGGTAATAAAATTTGGTGTGAAAGTGTGAAACCTACAGAAACCATAAAGTATTGAAGTAGAAACTAGACCTAAAATAACTTAATTCATTGTTAATTCTTCAATTTGACGTCAAAGTTTCTAAATCCAAACAAATCTGACCAATTACAATCAACAAATGTTTGTCTTCAGGCATCTTGGACGGCGAGTTCTGTGACTGCGAGCAGGCAAACACTGTTGGTGGATACTAGTGATGCCCCGTACCAGTGGGCATGGGAGCTGGACGGGGAGGCAGGAGAAGGCTGAGGTGCGGGGCTGTATTTTTAGGACAAACTAATAAACTTGTCTGGCTGGACAGACAGTAGCGTCCGCTTGCATAGAGTGATGTTTTGACAGGACACTGACCCCCTCATGGTCACACACACACACACACACACACACACACACACACACACACACACACACACACACACACACACACACACACACACACACACACAGAGACAGACAGACTAGACACAAGACTAGACAGAAGGAATCATATTTACACATCCACACACAAAATCCCAACTACCTTATATACTGCTGTAAAATGTATGGTTCTTAATTATTCTACTCCTTTTCAAATGGTGGACACTATTTGGGGGCGGCGTGGTGGTCAAGTAGTTAAGGAGATGGGTTTCTGGAGTGTCATGGAACCCTAAAGCTAAAGTAACATACTGTACCCTACTCACTCTCTCCCCACTTTTTGTTTTTTGTTTTTGTTTTTTTATATCTTTCATGTCATTCAAATCTGTTATGTTCAAATAAATGTTTAAAAATGCAGAACATGAAAGATACATCTTTATTGAAAGATACATAAACTTTAGGAAATATGTGGAAGGGTATCGAGAAAACCAGTCCAAGTGTTACAAGTTTTCCTTTCCTAGAAAAGCTTGATAAGGGGAACCAGACTCCTGGCTGATCATGTTTAGGAAAGCCTGTAGTCTTAGCAGTTTGAATTATGTTAACGCCTGCCATTGTAATGGTTAATGTGCATTTAGGCAATTCATTACTTCACTTTTCACCCCACAGGTCTATAGTATGCTCTGGATTCAGCAAACAAGTCTAAGAAAACCCAACTTCATAAAACTCAAGCAGCTGCACGACGTCCAAGATCTGCTAATATACAAACACTAGCTTCCTGAATGCACAGAGCTTCTTTGTTTTTAACGTCTTGTATTAGGTAGACCGAGAGGAGAAGGGTTAGAATCAGGTGAATTCTGTCTCAGACTTTACTTTGGTCTGCATCTATCCATTTTGATTATCCAATTGGCTGAATTTAGCTGGCTTAACCAGAAAACACTGCACATGCTGGCCCAAGCCTCCACCTGGGTCTTTCAAAAGTTTAAAAATCTTTAACTTTTTTGATCCCTAGAAGAAGAATAGCTCTGCTACATATTTTGTTATTCTAATTATCTCAGTTGTTAGACCATTTATTTGAAAGACTACATTAAGGGTAAATCATCTATCACTGGAAGTGTTTTTGCTGTATTGGGGAATTTTGGCACCAAACTCAAATTCTGCACGTTGGAGCACATGGATCAGGTACACTGCAAATAACAATAATTAAACATAAGTGAAAACCAAAGATGTCTTCATTTTAACTATGATGAATTACACAAACGCACACGCACCCGCGCACGCACACACACACACACACACACACACACACACACACACACACACACACACACACACACACACACACACACACACACACACACACACACACACACACACACACACACACACACACACACACACACACACACACACACACACACACACACACACACACACACACACACACGATCCTTCTTTCATGAAGTGCAATACCAAAGCAGTGAAAGGATACCAGACATCGGCTTTTTAAATCTGTGGCTTCATGACAAGAATTACAGTACTTGAGGACCTAACAATTTTACAACATACTCCTATATCCATGTTTCATCCAGCACATTATCAAATTAATGAAGTTTAATTCACTCAAATTTAATGACAAAAATGAATGACCAATTAAAATGTAGCTAGATAAAGTCCCAAAATGGTACCAAAGTTTTCATTAATAGTGGTGTCAATTCTATCATTCCTCAAAATAAAATATTAAATATATTATATGCTTATATTAATATGCTTTGATAAAGCTTAGAGTTAGGGCATATAATTGAATATTGTAAGGGAGTGAGGAGTTGCAGCGTCCGCCTTTCCCGGCCCACCTGCTTCTCGT
>NC_048416.1:21681960-21727193 GCF_013103735.1 Etheostoma cragini
ATCTGTAAAGTGTCTTGAGATAACTCTTGTTATGAATTGATACTATAAATAAAATTGAATTGAATTGAAAATTGAATTAAAAGGACACTGAGCACATTTAGCCAGAAAAGGGACCTTGAACAAAATGGCTGATGAATGAGTGAAGAAACAGAAGATCTGTTTTTGAATGGAGGTTCTTTGTGATGGGCAATCCTGTTTTGTTTTTTAGTATTAAAAACAAAACATAAATATGACCCTAAAATATAAACTACTCTTTCAAAATGCCTGTAAATGCCAATAAATGCATACAAAGCCCAGAGTGTACTCCTTGCACTTTACACATCAACAAACTTTCTGGGAGAATGATTCCTTTCTTAAATTGAATCGGATGCACACTTGCAGAGTAAAGAATCCATATGCTGATAAGTACTTGAGTCTAAGTGAGAGTTGCTCCAGTGCAGTTTGCAGCAGAAACTGAACAATACTAAAAGGTGTGTGTGTGAAGCGAGGCGAGAGAAGGGATAAACTGTACAGGAGACAGCTGCGTTGATAGCAGAGGAAAGTAAGCAGACAGCAGGTCAGTGTGACGGAAGCTACCAGAGACATCTCCTGAGGTGAAGCTAAGCTGCTTAGTGTGGCAGATTACATGGCATGAACACAATAATCTCACATTTACTTCTGATATCTGTGTCAGACTTTTATGAAGTGCAAATGGGATAAGTCAGTTTTGGGAGTACCTGTGAAAAGCACACTAGTTGTTTTAGTATGTTCTGTGGAGGGGTCCTGCACCTGTCTTGTCAATCGTCCAAAGAATATTTAGCCTGACATTGATGAATGCGTTCACATGAAGCTGAGCACTGCTTAACGTCTCTTGTTAAAGGCGGTGAACTGGGTAGTGAGTGAGAGCAGAAACAGGAGGAGAAAGGAGTTCTGGTGTCTGTTATGTTGTTGGCCCTCAGGCAGATTTTCGACTGGCAGGGAGCGGGGTGGGGGGGAGGTGAACAAAAAGAGAACAAAGAGGAAAAAGCTAATGCAAAAAGTAAAAGAGAAGGCGCCAAAGAAAATACATAGAAGGACTGAGAGCACACAAATATTTCAAGTACACATCGAAGAGGTGAAATATGTGAGGCTACAAGGTCGTGGAAGCTGAGATTGTTGTCTCTGATGCATTCTCAGGTTTCTGAGAGACGTGTCCTCGTTTGATGATGTACTGGCATCCCAGAGTTGGGGCAGGGGCGTAGAGTTACCAACCAACCACCCACAGCACACCCTTACTATCTTCAGTCAAGTGCTGCAGGCCGTGGATGAAAGCACCAGACTTCACGTAAAGAAGATAGAGTGAAGCTAATATACCCACTGCGTATTGTGTGTTTGTGTGTGTGTGTGTGTGTGTGTGTGTGTGTATGTATGTATGTATGTATTTATGTATGTATCTGTGTGTGTTTGTGTTGAGCATTTATGTGCATGTGTAGTTAGTTGTTCTAGTTACTTGTTGTTTATTGTGTATTTATGTATTGCATTTATTTATTGTGTCATGCACATACAAGTGCCCACCTATCTCAGACTTCAAACGCCATAAATACTGTAGCTGTACTATAACTACTGTACTGTAACTACTAGCTTACAATTAAATATTACAACTCCAACACAAACAAAGAATTGTGACTTCTGTCCAAATATGCTGCGAAAAAAAAAGGCTCCTCTTTCTTTTCCGTCAACCAGCAGAACTGATCAGAAATGAATGACAATCTACTAAAAGGTGCAGCCTTTAAATTAATAGTTCAACATTTTAGGAAATACAGTACATCTGATTTCTGGTAGAGAGTTGGATGAGAAGATTGATACCACTTTCATTTCTGCATAGCAAATATAAAGCTACAGTCAGCAGCTGGGTAGCTTAGCTTAAAGACTGGAAACAGTGGGAAACATTTAACCTGGCTCTGTCCAAAGGGACCAGAATCTGCCTACCAGCACCTCTAAAGCTCACTAACACACTATACTGTACCAAGTGCTGGGAGGTAGTTTTTGGTACCATCAGACAGAGCCAAAACCAGTTTCCACTGCTTATGCTGTACTAAATTAACAGTCTCCTAGCTGTAGCCATATATGTAACAGACAGATTCAACAGTTGTGCAAATCTTCTCAACTATGCCACCAAAAGCAACTAAGCGTATTAGCGCATTACCCAAATTGTCAAAGTTTTGCATAAAATTATAATAATGAGTAATGACTCCATCTTAAATCTTACCTAAATTACAACAAACTAAGCCCTTTCGGCCGGTGGTTATGTACCTGATCATCACTGTGCAAACAGACATTTTTTAATCTATTTACTTCAGTTAATTTCTGCCTTGAATAAGGCTCTACACTGTAGTTGTTTGTTCAAAACATTGACACTGTGAAAATTACACTCTACATGTTTTGAAAATGAAATATTTCACCTCCCTTATCCATTGGTTTTCCATAAAAAATGTCCCAGTAAAATATTTCTAGTGAGCTGCCGTTCCGACATATTCACAAGTCTGTTCAAAATCCACTCACATATTATATGTCTGACATTTGGAGTTTCCCATCAAATCTGACTACTGATGGCATTATAAAGTTATGAACTCCAAAACATGATTAAATAGCTCTGTAAAAAAGTCTGTAACACACATTCACTGAATCCTTACACCATGCCTGAAACATTGTCTCAAACCGGACACACACATGCAGATTCCTAGATAGACAGATATTTTCTTCTAGCGCATAATGTGTAGTGCCAGCTTTTTTCTTGGAATAGCCTCCTACTGTGTTCTTGTTCTTTAATGAAAAGATGCCGTGTTGTCTTCCTCAGAATGCGCTGGAAACCTGTGGTTAATAGGCTCTTATTAACCACCTGTGGTGGCCCAGCAAGACAGTAGTCCCATTCACATGTAAATCATGACTCAAACAAGTAAACAGTGTAGAATCATGGGCCTATTTTCTTTTACTCTTTTTAAATAATTAATACAATTTAAAGTGCATTCTACTATCAATTTCTGATCCTGCTGTTTGCTGGACAGATTTCTAAGACATCAGTGTGTATTCCAAATACATCCTCGCCTCTATTTGCTTAGCTTCACTGTTTCAAATCACCTGTGGATTCTCAGAACCAAGGGAGGGCAAAGTAATACAAACATTGGGCTAATTGGCTCAATTAAGTCATTATGCAACGCAAGCCAGAGGTCTGACAGTTTACACCCCTCTGGCTCTCCTTACAAAGACCTGTGTCAAGTTTAACTCTGACATTTCCCATCAGCATAGGCAGAAAAGGAATGAGGCACTGCAGGTCTGTCAATGATAGATGGTTATATCAGCAGTTTCTTTAGTACCAGAGGAAGTTGTTGCTGTGAGACAAAGAGAAAGAGATAGAGAAAGAGAGAGAGAGAGAGAGAGAGAGAGAGAGAGAGAGAGAGAGAGAGAGAGAGAGAGAGAGAGAGAGAGAGAGAGAGAGAGAGAGAGAGAGAGAGAGAGAAAGCGAGCCTGTGTGTGTGTAAATGTGTAAGCATTTGTATGAGTACATGTAGCATGCGTTGGCTCACCTCTCCTGACATGTCGGGAGCCAGAGGAATGAGGGGCCACAGGGAGGAGTAGATAATGAAAAACACCACCCACAGGCCGATGCTTCCCCAGATGGCGATGTGACTAAACTGTTGGTGGAAATTTAGAGGACAGTAAGTAAACAGAAATAGTTTGGGCTCTTGATTTAGTGTGGATTAGCGCTTCATTAAATTGCATGTGGGCCATCATTTTTCTACATTATACTGTCTTGTCCGTTGCCATTTTTATTATTTGGACATAAAGTTCACGTTGAGTGGCTTCTAGTAACTTGAAGGAGTTTCCATACGGTATGGTCATTTCACTGGGTCTACAGTTACGAGCTCAGTGGGAAACAAACCATAAAGAGACTTGGAGATAAGAAGAGAATGTAAAATATGTCACAAGCATCGGTGGTCATATAAAATACAGGAATGGAAAAGAGATAGCAGAACCTAAGCAAGAGAGGATAGAGGTTTTGACTTACCATGGTCCAGGATGAGGTCTCAAGGCCGGCTTTAAGACAAACTGTGATGACCACAAACTGTGGAGACACAAATAACACTGACATTTAAACCTGTTCCCTCTTCAAGGCTAACATATGTCACTGGAGGTATATCACACTACTGAATTTTCATTAAGTAAATATTTTTGTTGACATACTGTAGAATATAAAAATGGAAAACACCACCAGACAAAATAAATGGCAGAAGAAAAGAAGTCCAAGTGATTTTTGTGCACAGAAATTTGAAAACGCTTGGCTTAGACACCTGAACCGTTTAACACAGCAGAAATTCTGCCTGTCAAGAAAATTGGTGCACTTACTGTGTAAACCATGTTGCCTAAGAGGAGATAGTCTGGAGTTCTTCCGTTGCCAAAAACTGTATCTGTGAAGGGAATCAACAACAGAAGCTTTTAGGGCCAAAGCTGTCTCTTTTCAGCTCCTGGGCTTCGTACAGAGTTCCATTAGGCAATCCAAGGCTAATGGAAAACAGGTAAATGGTAAACAGCCAGAAAGCACATTGGGTATTAATTTTGCTAGAACTCAGTGTGAATTTTAGTGTAAAACACTCTGTTACAGACAAAAAAGTGGACATTGAAACGTGAAGTGAAAACAACGGTCAATTGCAGCTTCCATTACTGCCCTTTTAGAGGCTGGAATGTTAATTCTGTCTTTCGCAACTATTAGGAAAGAGTGTTTTGATGAAAAGCCATCAGTAAGACTGAAAAAATGAATTGGTGTGCATTAATCATGGTCAGGAATTAAATGCTCTGGCTAATTCACTGCTGAAATAGAAAAAACATGCCTGTTTTATTGAAAAAATAGGTGTGTAGTCTGCCAGAACACTTTTCCTTAAACAGAGGTTAGAAGAATTTCCTGAATTAAAAAAATCTAAATTAACTGCAAATCAAACAGACATATGAATCCAAACTGCCCATGTGAGTTTGGCCTGTAGCTGAGGCTAAAATATCAGCAGTGTGCGACTGCGAGTGGAGAAAGAAAGAGAGGCTCCCTTTTTCCTTTACTTCCGGCTGGTCACATGTCTTGTGTGCGCTGAGGCTTTGCTGACAGCCTGTCAGTCAGAGTAAAGCGGCTCTGCGCCTTTGTTTGGAGAGCAGGCACAAGCTTGTGTGGTCCTCTGCTCTGGCCAGCCAAGACCCAGTGGCTCTAAGAACTCCATTCTCTCTGCACTCGCATACAGAAACCTTGCATCCTTATCTGCACAAACATGCACAATTGACCTGATATGGATAACTAAAATTATTGTAAATTAAATGAAAATGTAATTATACACACAAAAAGACTGACAATTGTCCATTTGGATTAAAAGCATTGTCGTCTGTCTGAAAAAGCACCTTGAACATTTGCATCTTAGAGGTGTGTGTTTATAAAAAAATAAATAAATGAAGAACTCTGTACAATATGGATGAATATATGAACATAAATATATGCTTGTTAGTGTGTGTTACTCTTGCCGGAGCACACACATGTTTGTAATTCAGGACTGGACAGTTGAAGAGAGAACTAATTAAGACAAAGTATGTGAGTTTGACTGTCCTCCCTCTTCATCCACCGAGGGCCATGGTGGAGTTTCTGGGAGCTACTTACCATGCTGGAAGGCTTTAAGGGGGAACCAGAAGAGGATGACGGAGTGGAAGAGGCCATTCAGACAATGGGCCCAGAAGACCTGCAAAAAAATAGGGGAGAAGGATTGAGGGGAAAGGAGGCGGGTAGGAGGAGGAGGAAAAAAAAGGTGGGGGGTTGGAGGCGGCAGGAGATTCAAAGAAGAGAGAGGGAGACAGAGAGAAGAAAAAAAAGCATGAGAAAAGGGTGTGGGGAGCTCCAGCCTCCCAAGTGACCCCTGACCTGGGCCCTTGGTGCCGGCCCTGCGCTAGGCTAAGTGGCGGTTTTGTCGGGGCCTCCTCGCTCAATGGCCACCCTGCTGACAGACACGTTGTATATCCTCGGTGTGTGTTATGGGGGGGGAGGCTACTGAGTGTGTGTTCAAGCAGTGAAAGACAAGTGGACAACATCAGTGAGCAGTTTTTTAACTTCTAGTTTGTTTGTTTTTTAAGTTTACTGCATTTAACGTAATCCAAAAAAAAGCACTGAGCATAAGAAACTGTGCAATACATATCCTAGCCTTGACTTTAAGAACATTATACAACATTAATATATGTGCTGCTAGTATGTGGGTTTCCTGTCATTACATTTTATTAGACTTCGGCCCTTTCATGCGATAATTTTAACTGGTGTAGAAGTAAATGACAGGAGTTTAAACAAGCAGAAATCAGTTTAGAAAACACATGGAGACTGACAAACCTGACAGAGATTAAACTGTTTTCAGGGTCATTATTAAGGGCCTGGAAAATCGTGGTGTGAACCGCAGTCTGCGTGTGTGTCTGTTTATGCAAGCATGCAGTCTTTGGATGAGTCGTTGAAATCAATACTCCCACTCCAAAACCACCTTGTTTCAAATGTACATTATGCAATACCAGTGCCAAACAAAACACTAATGGGCAATGTAGCATGAAACAGCCGTAAAATCTATCCTGCCAAAAAAGGCTCCATATTTGTGCCCCCTTTCCTCCATGTGCTGACCCAGACTTTGGTGTTACTTCTGATTGCTGAAAATTTGTCAAATCTGTCAAATCCAAAGAGTGAACGGGGAAGGAAAAATAAAAACAGAAAAAATAAGTACATTTACATCTTTGGCCTCTTTTTAATCATCGGTTCTTGGCAGATGACAAAGAGGCTCGGTACCTTAAAAACACCCTTTTTCAACAACTTTTTATTTGAGACACATTGGACGCCTTGTAAGTCAAAATTTCTTGGGATTTCCCCAGGTTAGAGTAATTTTAGTATAACTAATAGTACTGTTTTGAACCGTATGGTTATATCAAAAAGGTGCCAGGAAAGAATGTAAAATCTAAGGGAGAAAAGAAGGAGTAAAGCAGGACAGGGTACAGTGAATTAAAAGTCTTGTTCGAGACTATGAGTCTTTGTAATACACCTTGGCCTCAGAGGCACGACCTCCTCACCTTTCCTATTGACCAAACAAAGCCCCACAGCAGCCCCCCCCCCAGGATTACCTCACCCTCCCACTGTGTAGACAAAACCCAATACACTGAGCACAAAATGGTTGAAACCAACCCCCACCCTTCTAACTCTCTGGTCAAATGGGGACTAAATTATCAACTAATGTTACAATCACATGTTTATGCCAGTTAGCCTCCCACTGACAGGCTCAGCTCTCTTTCACCGTCTTTCTCTACCACCCCACTCCCAAACACTGTTGGGCTGCAATCAACCCCTAGTTTCCTCTCCACAATAATGAATGCTAATGAAATCGATAAATGTTGAAAAAACATTTGTCACAGTGGGATCTTCCCTTAACATTTCCAGATACCCTGCTCTCTTTATCTTTCTTGTCTCCCAGCAAGTTGCTTGGGATCTACACCAAATGATTGCCAGGTCTGTCCTGTTAAGATTCTGCCTTTTGTGGAACTCCTAGTTGCAAAAAAAGGAAGAAATAAATAAAAGAATAACATAAATGCTGGTAATTAATATTGTGCCAAATATTTCCAGAGCGCCCCCCCCCCCCCCCCCCCCCCCCCCCCCCTCCCCTTTACTGTTTCTATCTGAACCAGTGAGGTAAGATCGGGAAAAAATTGAGGAGTATAAGACAAGGAAAAGTGCTGTATAAGAGGTGATAGTTGCTGGTAAACTACTGTAATTACAACAATCACATGATTTAGGTTTGTTAGAGTGACTAAAGTGTCAGGTATATGTAATTAAAAGTAAAAGGGCAGCCCAGTTAAAGCCACGCCTTGAGTTTCTAACACCCTCAGTCACTCCCGTCTCTCACCTCAACACAAACAGCTTTAATTCATAAAGACAGTATCTGTTGTGTACAAAAGAGCCAGGCGTGCAGAAAGACAGGCTTGGAGGGGCCAAATTCCTGCTGGATTTTCTCGCCTCGCCTCGGGCCAGCTGCAAGGAAAATATCTCGGGAAGAGAGTGGACAAGCCAGAAAAAACAACCTGCTGACCTGGCCGAGTCATCATTTATGGGTCTTGGAAAATGTGGCCCAAACAAAATTGAGGTTCATTTGCTTCTAACTATCAGACACATACTTTTGTGACCTTTTTTTGGCAGACTTTGAAAGTCTTCAAAAATGTTAATGAAGGGAAAGTCCAACCTACTACAGAATTCAACCAAAATTTGGGACGATTAATTCAGCAGTTGTGAGGAAAGATTTCTCTCTGATCTGAACTGTTTAATCGATGGAATAAAGACAATGAATCTACAGAGAACAAATAGCACTTAGTCCCTGTATAGCATGTCTGTTTTGCAACCAATTTGCCTCTCTTTCTTTAGCTTTCTTTTATTATGAAAAACAATCCAGGCTATAGTAAGCAGTAGATTTACTTACATTAACTCATCTAATGACCTACAGTGTGTTCATAAATCATTTGTGACTTTACAATCTAAGTATTTTGTACTTTTGTTGGAATTTCCCACAGCCCCGTGATGTACCCAAAAATGTTTCCTCCTTTAACAACAGTTAAAAACCCAACGATATTAAGTTAACTATCATATATATGTATGTCATCTGCTTTGGTTTGCTTAAACAAAAATTACTAAAAGCTGTAGTAGTCCTGGCTTGAAAATGGAAACTTATTTCACACATTCAATGTGGTCCTGGATGAGTTAAACTCAAACTGACAGCTTTGCTCTGAGAACAAACAACTCCCTCACTTAAACAAATCGCATAATTTTCCGCAACAAACGCTGTCACACAATGACAGCACACACTCTCTCTATTCCCTCTCTTCTCCGATTCATCCTGCTGCATACCCCAACCCATCTGACCTTTCCTGCTCCTGACCGCCATGGCCAATCCGTCTTTAATCCACCTCCATGCTGTGCTAACCAGGTCACCACGCCTGGGAGGAGGGACTAGGGCTCTGGTTCAGCATGGAGAAAGAAGGAGACATCTTCATTACCAGCGGGGGAAAGCTATTGGACAACCCCTGCAACCAGACAGAATAGGTCAAGCCAGGCCAAACAAGGCTACGACTGGAGACCCACTGACTACAGCTGCCAGGTCACTGTGACGGGAGACGATCAGTCCTGAACAACAACACGACAAGAAGATCTTGTGTCATTAATTTGATGTTAATGGTTGTAGGACCTGGAACATTTTACCTCTTCATTTGTGTGGTGGAGCACAACATTAATTCTCAACTTTACATGATACAGTGGAAATACCAAATTGTAAGTGTTTGGTGACCGAGTTGAGTTTTACGAAGTTAGAAAAATGGCAGGTAATGATACTCCCCTTTGAGAAGCTGAACAAAAAGATCATCTGAGATAAAGAGATATTTGCTTAAAATATGCACTAGTTTTGGAGAAACTTGTCAGCTCCATATCAAGAAAGTACATTACTGTGGCTGCAAAGAGCAGGACAGAGAGCAGAAAACACTTGAAAAAGAAAGTCCTCGGGATAACAGAACAAATAACTGCAACAAAAAGACCACAGTGGGAACAATAACAATGTCATCTAATAGCATTTACATCTAGTGGTGTGTGCAAATAAAGAACATAGACTAGTGTTACCTTGGTATTAAAGCCCATTGCATTCTGGGAGGTTTTGTAGAGTTCTGGGTATTTCAGCATATTCTCTTTTCTACAGGAGCGCTCAAATATTCCCAAAGTGAGAGGCGGCAGAGCGGTAAAGATCTGCATAAGAAAAAACACACAGAGAGAAACATCAGTGAATTTTATGTTTCCATAATTTCTCAAGAAATGAAACTCACACAAATGGTCACTTAGTTTATTGCGCTGAACTAATTACAGATAAGAATCATCTAAAGCATTCTTAAGAATGAAAATTCAATCTTGATCATGAAAACTGTATGTGTGAAAAAAAATCTCAAGTCAAAAGATCCCCATCCTTTTGCAGAATCTTGATTCATAATTGATCAGCCCTGACTAGTTTGAGCAGAGATCAAAGATATCTTTTATCAAAGTTACCTACTGAACCTTAAAGGGAAAATATTTATGCAATCAAAAGCTAAAATCACTTCACAAACTTTGCCAAATTCACAACAGTGTACAGTATACAGAGGTTAAACAGTGTAATGGAATGTGTAATTGTTAACTATGGTAGATGCCCGTCTTCATCAATGCCACCATTTACACATAGCAGGTTACGTTTACAGAAAAAACTGTTTCATTTTGTTCTCCAATTTTCCCATTCATCATTAAAGACCATTGACCTTAAAACCATTCAAGGTTTCTTATTTTGATTTGTCATGCTTCAAGTCTGTTCATATGCAAAATCCATCTCCGATGAACATCTGTGATGCTCTTGACTAAGAAGAGGGAATTTAAGCCTAGCTAAAGTTTAAATTCTTAGTAGTGTTGTAATGTTGTTCCGTATGGCTGCTGCTGAGAGAGGAGTGATGGTATTGTGTGGCTTGGGGGCTCGGTGGGTCAGTTGTTGTGAGTTCCCTGAAGCCCCATCTGGAGTGAGAGTCTGAAGGCCTCAGTCTACAGGCCTCAGTCTACAAGACCAGCGGGCCACAGGACATGCTCCACTGAGCTCCTTTCTTATTCAGAGCCAGGCCCAGGAAGATCTCCATTGATGGGCGGATTCAGCCCACTGCTTCCGGCAGACTCCCACTGAGCCGGAGGAATTCCATCACTTTTTGGATAAAGTGAAAGACGGAACCCTCTTCCCACCCCCAAATACAGTACTGTATGTAAGGTGGTTTATTATTAAATAAATGCAAAAGGCAGGGCTGTTGAAATATCCTTCTCACATGAAAGTTTATCCCAATTAGGAATGTGGGGAAATTTCACTTCACACATCTCTCATTCATTAGTGTTTATTTAATTTAGTTGATTTTAATAAACAGTTTAAAGTAACATATCAACTCTTTGTGGGCTTAATGCCATGGTATTAAAGACCAGACTTGCAGATGCACATGTTTTACTTCTACTTAATTCATGACAGGTATGAAATATGAGTTCATTAGGAGTGGTCCCATTATAGAGCCCTGAGGGACCCCCTACATCAGCAGCCTGCTCAGTTGCCGCTCCATTCTTCCTATTCTTTTTATCATTCAAACGTAGCTGCCCTTGCTAACTACACTCTTTGGGGCAAGTGCAAATGTTGTTCTTTCGTATTCAGTACATAGTTTAGGGCACAGAGGGAATATGGACTTGACAACAGGTCATAAATAATGGAGATATTTTTCAAGATGTTGATGACATAGTCACGCAACAAAGGGATCAGTTTTGGGACACCACAGAAAATCAGTTCTACGTCAGAGAACAATGGGGTGAAGTAGTAAAGTGGGCTCTTTGTATAGTTCAATTCAATTCAATTCAATTTTATTTATAGTATCAATTCATAACAAGAGTTATCTCAAGACACTATACAGATAGACCACACTCCAGAATTTACAAGGACCCAACAGTTCCAGTAGTTTCCTCCAGAGCAAGCAAAAGTGCGACAGTGGCGAGGAAAAACTTCCTTTTAGGCAGAAACCTCGGTCAGACCCAGGCTCTTGGTAGGCGGTGTCTGACGGGCCGGTTGGGGTAAGAATTTTAAAAAATAGTAAATTTTAATAACACTCACCACGTTGTATAAACCAATGCACCAGCGTTCAAACAGGATCTGGCCTGAGAAGCCATTGACAAACGCAAACCAGATCTAAGGGAGACAAAAATCACATAAAGAAAAAATGTGAGCAGCAAAAATAACAACAGAAAGCAATGGTGGTGCAGAGTTCTATCAACAACAGAGTTTATATTTAAACCAACATTTCAAGAATGGTTTATATACAAAATACTCACCTCTCACTTTCCAATTCCTGACATTTTGAACATTAACAACAAACTATATGATGAAAACACAAAATCTCTGTTGTATTTCAAATTGGCCTTTTCAGTGTATGCTTTCCATTAGTGATAGTAAGAGTGAGTGGTTACTATTATCAGATTTGAGATGGCTCACTCTCAACAAACTAACAACCCATTTATTTCTATCACACCTCATTAGTTAGTGTCTATGTCAACAGAGACTTCCGAAAGAGACTGCAGGATCTCTTATAATCTAAGAAAATGGAAAAGAAATTTAAAAAAAAAGTAATGAAAGAGTGAACAGCAGCCGCTAATGTGCCTTTAAAATCATGGAAAGGCTGATGCATCTTACAATAATGTTCATTTTGGGAGTAAAGCAGGAGAAATAAATGTTTCCTGTCAATTCAAAACAAAATTATGTGGGTTTGTTTGAAGTGCTGACCTGTGGTTAACATGTCATTAGTCTAAGTTTGCCAGGTTTTAAAGGAAATGCAGATGTGGGCCACAATAGAACATATCAGAGAAAAATGAACAACAGTGGGAAAGCCTAGACCTCCAGATGCCACCTTCCACAATGCAAATTGCCAACTGGATTCATCACAGGATTACCTACAAACATTTATCAAGGCCACTATTTCCCTCCTTGATCCTCCTCAAGACAAGTGGGTGACAGACGAGGTTAGTTATAGGAGCAGGGCTGTGGAACTCTGAATGATGGAGACTTTTATATATTATGTCAGGAAAGGGAGATATAGGTAATGTAAACCATATGCTGGGTGGAGAGAAGACTTATCGTATATCTTGATTAGTCATACTTACCTGAACAAAACAATGCCTCTAAGATCAAGACAGAAGCTAGGTATTGGTAGTTAACTATATGAGCGTGCAAGTAGAGAAGTTACATTAGAATATCTAGTAGGAAAAATGGCATGGGTACATTTTTTTTTAATCATTGTAAAGCAGATTTGTTTGATGTTTCCTGGAGAAAAACTGCATGTACAATCAGAAAATTGCTTGTATACTGACAGTGAATCAGAAAATGACACTTCTTGGTCCAAAACCACCTCTTGCTAACGTCAGATCTGTCAAGGGAACATCAGGGTACTGTGTTTTGGCCATGGCCAACCAAGCATTTCCTTGCTTCATTTAACTTCATTATGAAAGCATGAACTGCTACAAACTCTCAGATTGGGACAAAGCCCATTGGAAGGCCCCACCCGCCTGCTGCCACTCTCTACACGCCCAATACCAATCTGCCACTGGCCCTTTCCATTTAATCGTGTAAGCATATGCATGAAAACAAATGTCTGTCACCCCCACTCACCCACCCTTCATTTCTTTTGGTGAAGTGGTGATGGGGGGGATGGGGCGGGGGGTGCCTATAGACAAGGCCTGTGTTTATGTGTGTGTCCCTAGACCCTGCCCCTCAACTCCCCTCTGCCACACCCACCCATCACAGATCCAACCATCCTCTCCATAAGGTGCACTCTACCATGATGTTGTTTCTTTTGTAGAGGGGGCCTGTTTTCAAATTCACGTGGAATGTCCATTAAAATCTCGGACCATGTGGCTCTGTAACCATGAGAAGTAGGAGGTGTATAGTATATCTGTTGGCAGTGAAAGAATAGTTTTAGGTGTTTTAGGTCTTGGCTTCCTGACAAAACATTTAGATGCCGTTGCTATGGATTATATGTCGATGAAACCCAAGCCATGAGGCAGATTCAACCATTAGCGTGGCTCAAGCAACGACAACGAGAGGCTAGCGAGTAGGTCAAACTGCTGAATTAATTACAGCTCTAGGCTGATATATTGTTGTGCTCGGTCAAAAAAAAGCTCCTATTCATAGCATGTGGTAACTGCCTCACTGTGAGTGTTTTGGCCTGGTCCTTGGGGTCCCAATAGCTTCTCTCTCTCTTTCTCCTCTCATCTCTTGAGGGACAGATGCATTGATTTGCTCATTAGGGGAAGTACCATGCAGGATTTTTCTTCCTCTTTTTTTTCTCCTCATTGATTGCCACTCAGCGGAGGGGTGTGGCTGGCCTCTCTCCCCGACTGCACATCATGAAAAACAGTACTGGAGGGAAGCGGGAGTTAAGAAAAGAAGGATTGGGCAGTAGATGGCCAATAAAACTTTATGCATATTCATCAACAAATCAAAAATCATTGATTCCAAGGCTGCGCCACAGCTCTATAGCCCTTGTCTAGAAGTGGCTATGGGTTTGGGGTGGGGGGAGCATGACATTTGTCACCAACAATGTGAGTCCTGATACTCTTAAGCTTAGTACTGCAGAATTGTTAATGGAATGCAAACACAAAGCAAGCGAAGAATGTAAAGGGACATAAAGAGAGCTGATAAATACGCTGGAAATATGTGGAGCTAGAAACACAAGCGGTCTTACAATGCCAGAAACGGCCTCTATGGTTTCATTCAATGTGCAATGGTCGTCAAGCTTTGCTCTGAAACTCAGACATCTCTAACTACACTGAGCCGCACTAAATGAGCTTTGATGTAATTGCCTCATAAATGCCACTTGTCCATCAGCCCCCCTCTGTAGCACCCTCGCAAAGTGTCAATCAAACATGAGTGGCCAGCTGGATCTGTCATCTGAATGAAGTTGCTATGGCTTCCTTTGGAAAGGTCTCTTAGCTTGAATGTGACTGAATTCCATTCATTTTACTCCTGTTCTTTAGTTAATGGTGTAATTTGTAACAAAGTAGGAGTTATGATTTCTGCTTTAAAGCACTGGGCCACATTGTTTAAAAAATATATCTGCCTTTTTCAATTAGATAGACAGTCAGTCATGTTTCAAGGATGATCATGGTTGAACTGTTCTCTAACTGATTAGGACAAGGAATGCAAAAATCGACAGCATGGAAAAAGCCAAAGGAAACACTGTGAAGCAGTTCCAGCTGTCAGTCGATCATCCATTGAAGGGACAGCCTTATATTCTGACCCACAATCAACCCTCAGAAAGTCACAGAAAATCTTGAATGATCATACAACTGTTCCAAGAGCCTCAGACTAAGTTGCACTCACATTCATGTTTTCCACAATAGCCTCAAAATCATTCACCCACCTACTCTATGTCTTTAAAAAGAACCAAAGACCCAGTGGAAAGAGAGGGAGACGAAAAGAGGCTTAAACACAGAGTCTCCCAGTCCTGGTATTCAAGATGTAACACACACTGTAACAATGACGCTACGAACAAAAAAGGTAAAATTCCCACCAACATCCTTGATTCTCTCCTTGCAAGGTAGCCTGGGAGTCAACGAGAAAAAACATGCAAGCACAAAAGTAAACCTATTAGTGCAACAAAAAACTTTTTAGCCATATCCGGGGTGTGTTAGATGTCAGGGTCTTACAAAACAGGGACATTTGAAATATTGAAGCAGCCTTAAAGTAAAGAAATTTTATATTATCTACTTGAATCCCTTGAAGCAGCGTAGCACAGGGGGGAGGGGGAGTTATGGTTTCAGAGAGCAACAAAAGGTGTGCAAGAAAGAAGCTTGCCCCGCAGACAGAACTATAGTTGTTATGTTCCAATTGTAGGAAAATACCTGCTTTGAAAAAGGCCATGGTATGCTTCACAGGAGTTAGACACACAAATAAATGGATAAACAATGTTAGGAGGGATTTTGAACACATGTTGATGCGATTGTGGCATGCAGGTCCAGTTAGGATTTAAATAGGTCAGACCTATCTCCACAGTGCTGTGTTAGCACTGGAGAATGGTCTGGCTGTACCACCTAAAAAAAACCTCTCTGCCTTGACTATTTCTTAAAACCATTCACAACCGTTGTTGGCGGAGCTAAGCCCCGATAGAGAAAGTGAGAAAAGGAAAGACATCCTGTCATGCTTTATCCCAGCATTGTACATCCGATGAGCCAGACTAGAATTTAAATGAAGGGAAACACAAGGGTTTGCACAGTGTTGAATTTATGTACTATAAACATGAGTCGTTGTGCCACCTCTTTTTGACTTCAACAGTAAATTGTTTTAGCATCAACAACATTTAGGCACACATGATCTTTTTGCAGACAGAACATTCTATTAGCTTTAAATTTAATTTTATTTTTGATCTACATTCGTAGCATGGTAAGTAGCGTGGTATTTGACCTTATCTGGCAAAAGGCTAGAATGATCAAACAGTTGCTGTTCCTATTAGTTCAGTTATATTCTGGAAAGAGACCAACTGCCCTCTTTCACTTCAGGTCACAATAAGCCAGAAGCAGACATGCTGGAATGTAAAAGGTAGTCTACTGATTCTCCATGGTATATAAACAAGAATGAGATCAGAGGTCAAGTGTCACAGAAAGAGGATGACCAAAAGACAATTTTAAAGTACTCACATGTCCATGACATGTTATATGGTGATGGTATTTTAAAAGCATATGGCTGATCTTTTTTTGCCACCACATAGCATGGCCAGGGAGCACTCTCTAAAAATTGTCCCCTTTTCAGAGCGCAAAGGCAGAAGATGTCTGTAAATCACTTGCTTTCTTTGGCTACTGGGGCCCTCAAAAACATAAGTATGTATAAGGGGGGAAGAATTTATTTGGTAAAGCCAAGACAATGTTTTTACACATTTCTACGACAAAGTTCTTATTGTATCTAACTAACAAACAAAAAAGCAATGGAGAAATGCAGTGGCATTTAACTTGAAATAAAAGGAAAATTTGTTGTTATATGCATTTGTTTCTAACAAAAAAGTATCCAACGTTAGTATATTGCATATAATACAGCAGTCTCCACTAAAATTTCCTGATATGTAGTGTGGGAAAAAGTGTGATCAAGCACACAGTAGTGATTTTTGAATTTGAATTTAAGAAGATGCAAAGCTCAAGTTTCTGCCACCATAAGACAAGTGCATGGACGGTAGGTCAAAACATCCGAGTACTCCCAACGATAAAGCTGCTGCTCCTGCTGCGGCTGATAGGAAGCACTTAACCTGTCTGGTCATTCTTGGTTATAGCTCTGAACCTGCAATCAGTACTGGGTCTGGTATCTGTCAAATGCCATCAAACCTACCGCACACCAACAGACCAATGTTGGGAGTAACATGTGTGTGAACCTTCATAACCATCATCCATTGATATGCAAGGAGAGGGGTGCTGGGTGGCAATAAACAGACATGTATTACCTGCTCATCATTTTCCATCCAAAGCAAATATTCCTAGATCATCAGTACAGTAAAACATATAATTACAGGGTAGATGAAAAAGTCAATGTTTGAATTCACTGTCCTATAGAGGTCAAGTCAAATGTTTTTATATAGCACATTTCATTCATTATAAAATGTAACACTGAATGCTTTACATAAAAATGACATAATAATAAGCACTCCATTATATACCAAATACCAGCTGAGATCAGTTGCATTGTTGTTATTTTTTTAACCAGGGCAGCAGTTTTCAGATTGCATTATGTGCTTTATAATTTCAAAAGGGTTCTCCAATGTTTTCTCGTTTAGTTTTTAAAATTGATATCAGATTAGTAAAATAATGTGTCTTTGGAAGATTGGATGAATGGTTGCTAATAACGGGAAATGTAGATATGGCATTAACGATCAGCCACCCACTCAGATCAGCTGGTATTCTGTCTATATTGGAGTCATATGGAAATGTGTAAGTGACCCCAAACCTTTGACCGTTAGTGTATATATAAAAATAGGTCTGACTGTCAATATTTTAGTTATTATCACATATTGATACATAATTTTTTTTGTGTGTCCATTGTTATGTACACATCTGTCTTTTTCTGCTGCCAACCGTGTAAAATTAAACTAATAATTAATATAATCATAGAGCTGAAAAATAAATGGGTAGCATTGCTGGTTAAAATGGATTCACTGGCGCCCAGATAGCTCAGTTGGTAGAGCAGGCGCCCCAATTTAGAGGTTTACTCCTTGACACAGCCGGCCCTTGTTTGACTCCAACCTGCGTCCCTTTGCTGCATCTCATTCCCCTCCTCTTTCAAATGGCTTCACAGTTATTCATATGAGCTGTGTGGATTAATATTCTAAAAATGTCTGAAAAGCAGACTTCCAGTTTGTTAGATGTAGTTTTACCCTCATCTTGAGTGTGTGTGTGTGTGTGTGTGTTCTGTCTTGGTAGGTCAAAACTCAAACTATTCGCCCAAGAGTCGCACCAACTGGCAGGTAACGTGAAGGGCCAGTCAACAGAGATACAAACATGGAAACTCGAACAAGGGATCTTTGCCTTCTACACCTAGTCATGACATGTGGATACATTTTAAAGCTTTGCATTAAGAACTGGTTTATTGCATGACTCTCAGTCCTTAGAGCTTCTTACCTCAATGATATAGAGGACAATATTCTTGTAGAAGCAGTACAGGATACACTTGGCTACACGGTTGTAATTCCAGGCTCCGTGGACGAGCAGCAGATTTTTCAAGTATTTGAACTGTGTGGGAGAGGAGGAAATGGAGAAGAAAATGACAAAATGAATGAATAGCATAGTCTGTGTACAGTACACTGTCTAATGGTTCTTCATAATCAGAGATCAGTGCTGAAACACTGAAGCAGTTACAAACTCCAAGATTAAAGCATCAGTGTTTTGTCATCCCCCAGCAGAAAGGATTGATGAGATATTGATGCCAAAGACTCTCACTGACACATTCCAGAAACGTTGAGTTAAAGATGGTTAGATTAAGAGTTTAGCTGATCAAAATGAAAGTGTTCATTTGGGGGTATTGGTCTCCCAAGGCTCAGCATAATAGTTAAATGGCTTTATAATTATACCATTATTTAGGGACCGTTATGAACTTGCAATTTCAGTGCAATTACTGGCTGATAAGTGTGATTATATTGGAGCAGAAGTTCGAGGCAATTGTTTCATCTTAGTCGCCAGTAAATGACTAAACAAAACACACAATCTACTCTTGCCTTCTCTTGCCTCTAACAAAATGAAGAGATCTAAAAATGTCTCAGAAACCATAGCAGGAGGTATGATGAGTAGAATTGAACACGATTTTGTTTATTTGAAGGCACTCGTGTCTTTCAGCATTGCCACAGTATTTGTTGGGGAAATGACAGCACGGTGGCAGCCCCCAGTTTGTCTGACCCCTCAAATGGTCAGCTCAAACATCAGTTAACACAAACCTGAGCTGATGACAGATGAAGAGCAGAGGAGCCTCGGCCCAAAGCCTCTTCACTCTCCACTTGCTTTAACAGATAACAATGAGCTTTAAAGTAATAAATCTTAGGAACTAGCATTCTGACAATCTGCAGCAGGAAGGAGCAAAGATCTGATACTCTCAAACATGAATATAAGTCATGTACAGAGAAAGAAAAACAAGTTACTCAACTTCCAAGGATTGATTTCAGTTTGCAGACTGCAAATTACAGTTAATGTACCGTTACGCCAATATATGGAAAACACCACTGGAAGTCTGGAGGTGTAATTTAATTTGATGCTGGAACACAACCTAAATGGATTCTATGAGGCCACCTGTCTTTGAAAAGCATACACTTTTACATGGCATGCCGATTGATGGGAGCACTTAAGACATATCCAAGTCTCTTGAATGGTAATTGCATACTGAAGCACAGAGAGCGTACTGTGTTTTAGTCAGCTACTGGTTTCCTATTCTCTCAAGCCCTGTGGCTGTAATAGAAACATGATGTACTGAGTGGTATGCTGTGTAGAAACAGAACCATGACACAGGAACTCTATGGCTGTTGTTGCTTATGGGTATCACATATCGTTGCAGAGTTTGAGACAAACTGGTTACTAGGATGTAAGAATGTATTTAAGAAGTAGCATTCTGCTGGGATCTGTTTCTGTATGGTTATGTTGGGAGTTAGGTGTCACCAGATGCTTGTTTTACAGAGGTTACTACTCCACTGTATAAGTAATGACCTATTGTTAACGGGAACAATGCGCCAAGCTATCACTAACGCATATTACACTTGAGACAACAATGACAATACTGACAATGTGTGGAGTATGACTTTTAGAAGATGGAAATGGAGGGGCATGGATATGTGCATTGCTGCCAAATTGAGGACATACACCTGCAACTTAGAAGAAAACATTTTCATCAAGTTAAATTCCCCTTTTAACACTGCCAAAGTGTAAAATCTGGTCTTCTAGTCTTATTGTCATTTTTTGTACATATATTAAGTTCAGGGTGTCAGTGTGCAAATATTTTTGTTCCCATAGAAAAAACTTACAAATTTACAGTTAATTTTACATTGTTCAGCTCTACTATATTGAGTCTTGAAGACCGTCTTCTGTTAATCTAGTCTGAACAGTGTTAGCAGTTAAGCAGCTAATCCATCATGCATTGGGATACTTTTTGCCGTCCGCTCTCTGAGCTGTCAAATGTACTCTACAAATTATAATTTAGGCATTTTAATATAAATAACAACTGGTAAAGTTCCCACTTTAGAGAGGTCTTCCATCTCCGAAAGAACAACATACTTAACTTAATATGTTGTGTTATTCTCACTTGGTGTAAGCCCCTGCCATTGTGCTCACCTGGGCAATGGAGTAGTCAGAGGAGTTTGCTGCTTGCAGACCTTCGTTGCCGGAGATTCCCACACCGACGTGAGCCGTCTGGATCATTCCCACGTCGTTAGCACCATCACCAATGGCCAGCGTGATCACCTTCACCTGTTTCTTTACCATCTCCACCACCTCTGACTTCTGAAGAGGAGATACTCTAAAAGGGAGGAGTAGCACAGGGAATATTACACAATGTGTATTTAATGAAACTAGCTATTGATTTGTGGTAATCGGCAAGTGCTATTAATGTGGTAAAATCCGTTATGGTAAAATGAGTGCTACAACAGTGAGACATACAGTATGCAGTGCAAAGGATAAGTCAAGACATATATTATAAGAAGAGTAGATGTCAGATTATACAGTACATATTACACAGGAACATATTGTCCAAGAAATTCAATTTCCTCCTTCCCCAGAATTTGGGCGGTATAATTGCGGTGTGCATACAATAATATTCATTCTTGAGATCAGCACTTGGCAAAACCCAAAGTTCCTCCTTCACTTTGTAGAATTGTAGGTTGAGGCAAAGTCTTCACAGTTGTGCCAAACTGTGTGAACACCTATACTGTTGTAATGCTTTATACCAACAGCAAAGTTGGCAGTGACGAGGACCGTATGGGGAACCGGGCACTACTGCTGTAAAGACTACTGGTTATATTCTGGGAGATGTAGTTCGCCTTTTTACTGCTTTTTCTTGAGACCCTGTAAGACCTTTCTTACTAGGCCCATAAAGTAGAGCCAATCATTAGGTGATGATTGGGACACATCTCATAACTCTTCCTTTACAAGACAAGACTTCAAACTAAACTGTGTGCCCTCAGTGACAGCAAAGTCTGTAGGCTCCCACACAGGAGCGTCCTCTTAGTGCAGCAGAAGTTTGGGGGTAGTGTGCAGTACAGAGAGTCTCCAGAGATAATGTTGTAAACTGCTAGCTGTCTGAGGCTGTGAAATTGTTAATGTTTATGTTCTCCGTGGTTTAAGAGGCCTCATTCATCTCCTGGTGTCTCTTAGTGCCTATAGAGTGTGCACAGGGTAAAGATAGGTAGAGGTTAAGGAAAAATAAATACAAATTTGATGTAACTCACTAAGTCATAAGGTTGGCTGTTGTTCTGAAAAAGTGCTGATTTCTGGCCCCAGACCCAGTCATGGTTGCTTGAGTACTTAAGTACTTCCTATTATTTTTGTGGCCTGGGCAGGTCAACAGTGTACTGCACAATGTTGAAAGTTGCCATTTAAATTTATAACTATCACACTTTTTAAACTGCTGCCATAAAATACTCAATGACCTTTGTGGTAAACACATAATACTTTGTAGTTCAATCCCATAGCTTTTAATTGAATTTAAGAAATTTTAAAGAAAAACAATGCCCGACATGACTTACTTTCAGCTTCTCATTTGTGAGGATTTGCTCCATTTCTTAGTTTTATTTGACTGTTAAATCCCCTTCAGGTTTGGGGCTATAGGTCAGACAAAAACACACAAGTCTTAAGTTTATGAATTTTCCATCTGTATATAAGAATAAAGTTTTGATCTGCTGCATTAACATGGATTAATGACCCCAGTATTGTATTTTTATTTAAACACACATTTTGTGGTGTTTTTCAAGTGCAGGAACAGACGTAAAGTCTTTGCAGTAAGAACACTTACTTTCCTTTTGGTCAGTGGAATTTATTGTCTCTGGTTTATTTTATTGTTTCAGGAGTAAATCTCACCTGCAACATATGACAGCTTTACAGGACAGGGCGAGGTCCAGGAAGTACTGTCGCACTCCAAATGCAAGGGCGTATTTGAGAGTCTTCCCGTCAATAATGAGAGCAAAGTCGTTCTCCTTGTAGAGGGCATCTCCCAGCATTCCACAGTGGTGGCTGAGTGCTTCCCTTGTTCTCTGTGTGATGAAAAACATGTAATTAATGTGAGTTTAATAACTGCAATTAGTCACTATAAGTTCAAACCTATAGTGTTAAAGTTGCTATAGGAGAAATGCACTGTAATTAGATGAGTTTAGATAGCAAGTTGTTTTGACCGGGCGGATTGGTTTGGAAGAATCTACTGAGCAAGCTGATTATGATTAATTCATTTATAAGTCGGCAAGGGTCTATTTTATTTTATTTTTTAATGTTTACAGATATAAACATATTTAACAATGTTTATAAAAACTCCCTTGGAAAATTGTGTGAGTGTTTGTGAGTGTTTGTGTGTCTGTTTTTGTGTGTCTCGTTGGTGAGCTGCCAGCTCCTTTCCTGCTGTTGTGTTTTTGTTGGCTCTCCCCCCTCCCTGTCTTTCTGTTTTTTTTCCTTTAATATTTCTGGTCCTGGGATTCATTCCTATGTCCCAGTGTATTGTTTAATTGTATTAAATAAAAAAATGTATCACAAAAAAGTATTAATTATCAACTTTTGTTCACGCTTTTGGGAAAAAATAAACTGTCAAATGTTTTTGTTAGTTGTAACATTTTTCATTTACATTTGAAGATGTATTAATCCAAAGGCTGAGATACATGCATAATAGGTATGATTGTTACTGAACAACATTAATTTTTGAATATCTGTTCTTGAATTATAGCTTATATATTATTTCTTGTATATTCTGTATGTGTGCTGTGTGTCTGATGTGTTGCTGCTGTAGCACTGGCATCAAAAGTCTATCTAATATGATCCAATTCAAATTAGTGTTAAATAGATTACACAGATCTGTCCACTCTTCTTGCTAATCCCAAACAGCTACAGAGCAGCTGCTCTTGACATTTTAGACATTTATTATGTTTCCCATGCTTATTACACACAGACCTTCGCTCTGAGGTGATAACACAACACGATTTCTGAGAATGGATCATGTTTACTTATACAGTATATACAGCTTTGATGATGAGTGATGAAGAAAAGCCATAAACATGATGAGTGATGATGAAAAGCCATAAATATGAGACCTGTCCTGGTATACGGACATGTGGACTGGATGGCTGAAGTGGTGAGATCGTCATTGTATTCGTCATTTAATCATCTTCCCTACAGATGTTGAAGCCATTAGGAAATACCGTGTGTAAGCACTTTCTTAGTGACCGGTAGATAATACATGTGTATTTTCAATAAAAGAATATAATAATATTACTTCTTTCTTTTTTTATAAATGACCTGGCTTGAAAAAAACAAAAAAATATAATAGAAGCAATAGAATGATATCCTTTATGGTAGTGTGCAAACTGTTAAATGACTGTAAAGACAGTTTTAAATGGGCAGAAACAAAGCAACTATACAATGCAAGGCATCAAACCTAATGTGCTATGCAGATGCTCACACAACTATAATCATTAAAAACGGTGGCCATTAGCAGAACTGAGGGAGGGAGGGGTCCGTCCTGGTGTTGAGGTCAGATATGTCAAGGCAGTCAGATTGTACCAGGGGGACCAGGCAATATTCGCTTGGCATAACAAAACTCTGAAACCCCAGCTTAAAGGAAATATTTGGAGAAAGGGGCTTTACGTTTCACAAAGCGAGAAAAGGAGAGTGAGAGACACGCACAGAAAGAGATGATGGATTAACAGAAGAGAGAAACTGAGCAAGAGGATACAAGCAGAAAACAGCTGCGAGGACTTAACCATCCCTGATGGGGTCTGTAAAACAGCAAGAGATGGTGAGCAGTGGGCTTGCTTGTGCATGTGTATGTGTGTATGTGAGAGAGAGAGAGAGAGAGAGAGAGAGAGAGAGAGAGAGAGAGAGAGAGAGAGAGAGAGAGAGAGAGAGAGAGAGAGAGAGAGAGAGAGTAGCACAGGTCAGGTTGTGATATCTCTATTCAGCCACAGAGGAAAAAATTGGATCCTGTCTATGTTGGTTAAGGAAGTGATTTTAGATGACATCTCAAAGTGTAAGTGCATGTGTGTGTGTGCTTTGCATAAGCCCCTATAGCATATGTATGAGAAAGAATTCACTATGTTTGGGCATAATCTATTCATCACATAGTGTGATAAGCAAAGTTTGCCATTTCGTCAAGTAGGGCGGCCATTTCCCCCCTAATTTCCACTGAGGAATTTTAGCACTAATGCTACATGTCTCCTCCTAAAGCCTCTTTGTTATGGCTATAATGACTAGTTTAGCCTATGTGACTAGCTAGTGTTTGGCTTTGGAATGGGTTTGTGCTGTCCATTCAGAAATCCACAAGAGCTTCCCATAAAGACTGAGCTCTATTGTTGATATAGCTCTTGAGTGATACAGCCAACAGGACGTGACACTCATGATGTGGAATCTGGACATTTGTATGGATGTAATGTCATCATCTGTCTCAGACTTGAAGCCACCCACAAAGGGGACCTTTGACTTTTTATTGAGTGTTTTTCTCCATTTTTTTGATAATCTATTTATTTTACAGAAAAAAATAAAATAAAATGGCCCAGTTCTCTCTGACTGTACTTCCTTTAAGATTAAGATACTAAGCGTAAGTGTAATAAGTGTGGATAGCTCTTTGAATGATTAAACATGATGACTGGAAGACCAGGCTGTTTAAAATGACCTAAGAAAGCATCTGGGAATTTAGTTCTAGTAAGATTTAGTAGAAATAATGTCTAAAACTCTGTCCTCCCTTCGATAAGCATTTCTAAACACAGCAAAGTGGAAAGACATGCTCCAATTACTCCCTTTCACAGCACAGATGCACTCAGAATTACCAGCCCTGCTGCCCGGCCCTCTGTTCACTGGGCCTCCTCAGTCTTGGTGGAGAGGTTTCTCCCTTTGCACTTTAACAAACTGCCTTATGTAAGCATCTGTTCAACCACAAGAGAATGAAAGCTGACATTTCAAAGCGCTGGTCCGCATGCTTTATGAATGCACCGACCCCAAATTTCTACCTCAGCTTCATTTATCACGCTTAATGACCGGCTGACAGAGTGAAGGCCGTCCGTCATCACCCCCATACACCCTCCTGCTGCTTTCCCGTCCCATTCCACTTCTTTTCACCATTCCTCCGTTGTCCAACAAACTAAACCCAGTCAATTTCCTCCTCCATCTGTGGCTCCCCTGCTTAGCTTACTCCTGCCGGAAGTGCAGGGACTTGCCCTTTTCAATCTCAGAAACAACAGACAAGCCTCTCCTGCCGGGGGTCAACAGACTTCTCTGCTGGGTGTCTTAAAGATGTTGAAGGCAGATTTGGGATGTGTGTTGGCTGCGTGTGTGGAAGGCTCCCTGTGGCCTCTTTGCTTCAGGTCAAGACAGCTTTTTCACGCGGATTGGGTGATGAGATCAGGGGATTATTTTACTCAAGGACATCCTAATGATGTCGATTTTACCCTCAAGATCACAACTACTTAACAACTAAAACAACTTTAGATATTATAGGTGCCAAATGGTTTATAAATTTAGTATAACGTTCTATATTTGGATTACAATCTGCCAAAACAATATCATAAATCAATGCTAATCCATGCTAATAGCGGAATTGTATTGATAGTCAGCTGTTTTGAAATTGCTGGAAGATGAATGAGGAAAATGGCAATTAGGTTATTTTGTTTTTAGCACTGGAATAGATAAATTAAATTAGGAATAAATTGATCTGATAAAAAAAAGAAGAGTTATGCGTAGACTAGAAGAAGGAAAAGTCTCAGTAGAATATTTTGTAAAGCAATGACGATCTTTATGTGTTTGGTGAGGTCTTGGCTTGTATGCAAAGACATACATTTTTGAATGTGCAGAATGCTAAATACTCACATCAAGGGTGTCTTCATTGATCACAAGCATGCCCATGTTCTTGGTCAGTAGTTTGCAGGAATGTCCTATGATAAAACAGAAAAACAAGAAGATTACATTATATGTTACAAAAAGCACATTTAGAAGACTTAAAAGGCTGCAAAGTACACACGTATGTAGGCAGCAAAGACTTTAAATGAATTAAATTAAATTAAATTAAATTGTAGTGTACCTTAGATTTAATATCCTGATCCTAAACTGATCTGATTATGGCTCAAACACACTTCCAAACACACACACACACACACAGATTAAATACTGTATATTAAACAAAAAATAAAAGAGAAGAAAACAAAATGAATCAAATAACATTTTGTAGCAAAACGTTTTAAGAGACACCAATTAAAATGTTGCAGCTCGGAGCCAGTGCCTCGGTACATGACTAATGAGTTTGGTTTATAAGAGTTTGTGTTTCCTGTTTTAATAGGCAGTTTCAACTCTGAGTTAGCCAACATGGCACCCCGGGGAGCGTTCCCCTCAGCCCTTGGCTGGGACAGATGCTCAGGGTCACCAGCAAGGTGGTAGAGGGAGCCTCCCATTGGGGAAAACAAAAATGTTTCATGAACCAAATACTGAAGCCTTCAGTTCACAACCGTGGCTGTATGAAAGGGCTGCCATCTGTGGCATAACCACATGAATATTTGTGGCCTTTAACACTTTGCTTCTGTCTGGAAAGACATTTTAGTTTCTTTAAGGGGGTTACCAGAAAGCCCAAGTTTAGTAAATACATGGGTGGAATTTTCTATGAGTTAAACTGAGATAAGATTGCACAAAACACACAAAAACACAATAATGCGCACAAAGTTCACGCAGAGGGGGCCTTGCATGAGGAAATGAGAGGGTTTCACCTCCGGACTCAAAACCAAACAGTGTTGGGGTCTGGGTCTGGCCGACTGTTTTCTTAAGTGCAAAGGTGCAAATGTCAAAAAATGTGCCAATGTGAGGAAAATGTCTCCCCATCTTAACAGTGTCTTTCCTCCCTTCCCCCTTGTCAGTTCCTGCCACAGCCCTTCCGCTTGATGTGTTTACCTTAAGCTCATTTGACTGTGGCCAAACTGCCCTTTTTTATTTCACCAGAGAAAGTTGAATTCCTGGTCTTTCTCCATCTCAGCGGAACTAAACACTTCTCCCAAAGGACTTGAGGAATGTGTAACAGGGACACTCGAGTCACAGTAATCTCAAATGTTGCAACTGCAGCAACAAATAAAGGTTCAGTGGGGATTTTTGATTTAAAAAAAACAACAATTTTTTGTCACAGTTACTTAAACTGTCATCATACTGTCAAGAATGTGTTTTGCTGCACTCTCTTTTTTACATAAACAACAGTACACTGCAATGTTTCTGAAAACATTTGAAGCAGGAAAAGGGCAATGCAGTAACAAAACATTGATTTGAATTTGATCAGCGGTACATAGTTTAACAGCTAGATCAGAATTCAGGAGCAGTGATTGACACCGAGTTAGACTTCTCGGCTCTGATTGGTTGTTTTTTTTCGGGCGCTGTGGAATCTTGAAAATGCCATTAGGAGCATGAGGAGGAGGCAGAGAATCAGATTTTTTCACAGATGATATTAAACACTACTGGCAGGATATATTCACAGATTTAGCAAATATCACAGAGAGTCTTTTGTTCTTATATCATACAATATTTACCTACAGCGAGAACTCACGATTTTGGGAGGAAGAAAGAATGGGGACCTGAAAATAAGGACTGCACATGGATAAGCAGGTGGAAAAGCATATTTGTGAAATAAAATAAGGGCTTGTGTGTCTCTCTGTTAAAGGGGAGGATGCCCCTTCTGTACAAATTTAACACAGAATTGATAATGTGCTTCTCATCTGTAATACTGTCATAAAAGTAGAGTAGTAGTAGTTATTGTACAACATGTCATGATAGTTCAGGATTAGAAACAAACTGAAACAATGGCAGTCTTTACAGCTTGAGATTAAACAGATCTGCCCTGCTTCAATATCAATAATTTGTAAATAAAAAAATAAACTCCACTGCATTTTTGCCCAACATCCTGTGCCAAGAGTGTCATTTGGGTGGTTCAGGCCACCCCGAAACATGGAAAAATTGAAATGTGATTCGCCAGTCAAATGTGGTAAAATGTGCACCAATAACCCTGGCACTGGGGATCATCTTTCAGTGAGGAAAATTGTAAAAAAACAAAGTCAATATTGAGCAGAGATTTTACAGAGCAACTTAGTCAAATGGCGGTCCTGTAAAAATACTTTCAGTGAGCACATGCTTCTGCAGAGCTCCGTCACATCTGGGCACGGTGGGCACAAAGGGCTGATTCAGTCAGGTCGCAGTGGTAGGTATAGCCACAAATGGAGGTACTTTCATATCTATTTTTCTGGACCCTGTGTTTAAATGTTGGCTGCATTCAAGGTAGATCCATTTGTAGTAGTACTCCACATCTAAGAGCTGTAATACCATTACCAATTAGGAAACTGAACTGGTACTAGTGGACTTGAGTTAGTCATTCACGTTCCTGATAACATCTGCAAGGCTAAAACCTCTGGGGGGGCCAGATACATGAGAGCTGCCTCCTTGTGTACATATGCATGTTATTTATTTCATGTCAGTGCAGTGTGCTCATACATCATCTAGCATTCTACGACAGATGCTTTTGCTAGATATGTGTGACAGAGAAGCATTCAGTCAGTCACTAGTTTGTCTTGCTGGGTGAAGAATGACCCCAGGACTGACAGGAGCAATCAATCACAACACAGACCAGGTTCACCAGTGACTTTCCATTGGTTTGAAACCAAGTGCACAAGCAGGGCATGCAGCACAAACATGAATTTGAGTATGTGGGTGCAACAGTCTTTAATGTAAATTTGTTTTCATTATAGGGGCACCTTACCTACCTTAAAAGGGGAACTCCACCAATTTTACATGAAGTTCCGTTTACCGACCACACAGACTATATCTCGGTTTAGCTTTGAAATTTCATTTTTACCAGAAAGCCTGCATTACCAGCTGGAGATGTGGGGTTTGAAAGTAATGGCGACCAAGGAGGCAGGAGGGGTCTAATGATTATGCAATTGAGTTGTATTATGGGAAATATAGCATCCAATGTTTTTGTACCTTTTGACTAATACTAGAGAATAAAAGTCCAAATCTTGAGTGAGTCTCCCAACGATATGGATGTGGCTGTCTGGCTCTTACCAATGTTAATGGCTGTTTCCTGTTTGTCCCCTGTCAGGATCCAGATCTTGATGTCTGCCTTCATTAGAGTCTCTATGGTCTCGGGCACCTTATCCTGGAGCTTGTCCTCTATCGCTGTGGCCCCCAAGAGCTGGAGGTTCTACACCAGAAATGAGTAAAAGACAGAGAAAAAGTCTTTAAAAATAACCAGTAAGTGGCGGTCAGAACAGAGGAAGGCCTTTGAAACGTCATGTGTCAGACAAACATGCAAGCCGGGATTGTGTCACTCACTCAGTCATGTTTTTCCCTTCATCAGCTGCTTTTGTTTATCACCCAGAAAAAAATGGGACAGGCTTAAGAGGTTTTTGGGTCAGTAACTGTGCCTTTGTGTGTATCTGCAGACACGATCTCTCCCACACAAAAACAACCACAAAATACTGTTGGTGTTTTTCCCAGAAACCTTTGTGGTTCTTTGGGGCTGGTTGTGGGCTCATATCGGCCCATCACGGGGCCAAAGATTTGACAAGACCCAGGGGTAGAAGGGAGACAGGAGCCAGCAGAAGAGGAAAGGCAGGGGAAGCTCTTTAAGTTGCGACCTGAGACCTGCTGCCTATACATCTGTAGCTCTGTCCTCTCTAATCATTTTAAACCACACAGCACAGAAAACTGTGCCTGGGGAAGAACATGACTATAGCTGAAATGTCCTCATTTGCCTGTTTGATGTGAATTGTTGTTATGTTCCTGTGGGCTTTGTTAAAGGCACTTTGTGGATTATTATACAAGAACAACTTGGATCAAGATTTCAACCCCTAAACTAGGGTGGGACCATCACACCGCTGGAATATACTGTAATAATATGAGGGTAGGAAAATCAAAGAAGGATTCAGCGAATCATACGATTTGAGTGAGGATTATGTATCAAAGAAATACAACATCCTCTCAATTAGTTTGTTCGATGATTAAGATGAGTAGAAGTAACTTCTGATGACTGATTTCACGCAGTGTTGGAATGTCTCTGTGTTTTAAATTTCACTGCAACTCCACTGTGCCCCCATGTGGCGCTGCGTGAATTTCAAAATATGAGGAGCAATAAACCCCAAGCCCTGGCAGCATCAGTGCCACACTCTGCCCATTAAGCAATGTACATAAAATGTTCCTCTTGGAGAGCTTTTATGTTTATTTCATGATGGATAGCCTCCATTTGTTTTGGGTAGGCATGAAAAACTTGCCAAGCGGTTGATTTACGACCGTGGCTTCCTGTGTTCGACTAACGCTTCCACATATACCCACCTAACAGAAAAACAATTCCACCTGCTGGTGAACCCTTGAATCTCTCTCACAAAAACACACTTTTTTTTTTTTTTTTAACCTTTCCAGGTGTGACTGCACTGACCCTATAAGCCTCTTACATCCACTGACATAATGGCAGGACTAGTTATGGTAACATAACAGGAAGTCATGGTGTCAGGAACTGACACCACACAGACATATCAGTTGTTCACTTTGCAAACCTTTTCTATCAGTTCGTAACTCTCCTCCAGTTTCAAAGATCTGTTCTGCAGGGAGGTGCAAGCTCTGCGATAGATCTCCAGCCATTGCTGATAGGACGACTCACTGACGTCTGTTGCTGCAAAGCACAGAGTGCGCAGGCCTGGAAGAGAAAAGGAGCATCACAACACCTGGGTCAAAACAACCACACTTCTTACCATTTGACATGACTTCTTGAGTTTTCGATACTTTCTCTTGCCATTTTGACATCTTATGGCATTTTATATTATGTTTAGGGTGACAGGATAACAGGTGGCAACTATCGTCTACGCACACACTGACATCATTTATTTAACAGCCAACATAATTACTTACCTGATACTATGCTAATGCAGCAAATCCCACCCATCTGGACACTTGCTTCATATATATATATTTTGTATTCCAAGCAGGATAAATACAAATTCTGACACAGTTTTCCCTGGATTTAAAAAACATGGATATAATATCTGTGCAGTGTATTGCACTGAAAGATCAAATATGTAGTTAATAATAGTTCATTCTTCTTGTCAGTGTGATAAAGGAAGTTATATTTTATTCAGGCCTCTCCAAATTACAGTGACTTAAGATCTTCACAATCTGACCTGAATGCTATATTTAGCCAGCATCATATATTCCCAATGACATCATTTTGCTGGTGTCTCACAAGGGGGCAGTATGAACACAGAACAAAAGGGAGAGTCTCTGATGCAGTTTCTTTCAGCATCACTGCCTTAGATTAAGAATGCTTCAGCATACTCATATTAGGATTTACTGTTCATCAGGTAATGACAAATGAGGATAAGCTCAAAGGAAAAGAAAACTACTTCTTCTGCAGCTGATGATCAAGTGGTGATAACGGCCAGACAGAAATGTGGGGAGCATGCTGTGTACATTACAAGCATCCTAAAAGATGTTTGACTTTTAGCAGACAGGGGGCGATGTTCGTCCACTCACCCTCTGTTGCAAACTGTTCCAAGTGCTTCAATGTGATCTCTTTGTACCTAGAGCTGTCTGCCAGTCGGTCATAGATCACTGTGTCCTGAAGGTAAACAAACACTTATTGGTTATTGACACCCAGAGTGGAATGAAAGGAACCTTCTGGACTTGGACTACTGCACAAATGAGTGTTATTGGGTGGAAATGACGGTTTCTGTTCCCCTCTCTACTAAGATTTGCCCCAAAATCTTTTTGTTTTGAAATAATGTTTAAAAAGGCAGTTACAGGGGAATGAAATTATTTTCCAACAAATGTATCTGGATCCTATAATGGATCGATTATTCTTAGTAATGTCTTGTAATAACATTAAAAACCATCAATTCATTAAAGAGTTTAGCAACAAACAAAAATAAGTAATAGTAATGACTTTTTATGCATTTAGCATTGTCCTTATTACTATCACAAAATAAAAATTGTGCCAAACAAAGACACATTAGGACTTACTTAATGGATACTGAATGAATTTGTATAAGCTTTATTTTGCAGAGATACCCATGTGTGAAATATGGTGATCTTGCTTTACGCTACTGCTCATTGAAAAGATTTCCTGATGAGAGTGAGCGGCAATAAGGGGAGGAGAGTGTTCAACACTAGTGTGTGTGTGTGTGTGTGTGTGTGTGTGTGTGTGTGTGTGTGTGTGTGTGTGTGTGTGTGTATATATGTGTGTGGTGATGATGGTGATGGGCTGTCATGCGTTGCCATGGAGAGAGACAGACACTCACAGCTCCTTTGCAGTAGAGGCGGATCTTCCCAGATGGGGTGCGCATGATGACTGACATCCTCTTCCTCGTGCTGTGAGAGAAAAAGGCAAGAAAGACAGGCAAAGGTGGAATAAGGGGAGAAAGCAAATAAGTTAATTCACATTATAAGGTGTTACAGCCACTATAGCAAATGATCAAGTACGGTTTGAGCTAGCATAAGGCTCCTGAAAATAGAAATCACAGAGTTGGTAACAAGATATCACACCTAGGTCGCACAGTTAATTAGTACAAATCATTAGGGGAAAAGGAAGATGATAAACTCTGATACCATACAATTCTTTTTAACTTCATAAATCAAATACAATAAGCATGTACACTAATGGACAACGAATAACAGTGTTTGGCAGTTTTACAAATAATAACTAATGAAGAGTATAATGTATTAATAATCTGTAGTTTACCTTGTAAACTCCAGCACATGAAGTAGTTCGTATCTCTCCTCTGTTCCAGGCTAAATCCAAAGACAGACAAATAACACACTCCAAAAGGACATATCTCAACCTCAGTCTTTTTCTGAGACAACTTATCTCAAGTAGCACAAGCCACCCTACTCAAATCAGCCTTAATAGCACAAATAATGTGTTTATCAGTTGTCTGCACTGAGCTGATGGAGGGAGAATAATAAGGTAAAATTCAATTAACTTCCTTAATTGTAGAAACCGCAAGATACAAGACAGAGCAATTAAATAGATGCTGAGCGCTTAAGAAGGCCTAATAAAGGTTAAGAAATCGGACTAATGCCTTGGAGACAAGATGTTCTCTGCAGAAGAAGAAATTATTTGAAAATGGTTTTGGCCTTTCTGCCAATCAATCATCAGGTTAGCCGATTAAGGGAACAACAGGATGGCGAGGACACACCGCATCAGCTCAGGATTTAATCACGTGTAATGTTTGTCATTTTTCCATTTCTGTGGCCCAGAGGAATACAAAAGGCTTAGTTATCTTTGGCATTATGCATATTGTTTTAGTTCAAGGTCTGTAATGGGACATCAGAGCAAAACAAAAAAGAATAGTGAATTAATTACAGAAGTAACGGCATAGAGATATTCTAGAGATACATTACAACCTAAAAAATAATTGAGATGTTCACTGTGGTTAAAGGAATAGTTCAACATTATTCACTCTCATGTCTTTACAGTACAGTCTGCTGCTATTAATCACACTACTGTCACTTTAACCACACTATGGTCACTTCTCTGTTTTCTCTAATTACTTCTTTATTTTGCTTTCTCAATTTCTTTATATATACACCGATTCATTGTGTTACTGGTGGTTATGTGTCTGACTATTTCTTGGCCATGTGTTTCCCCGTTTCCAGGCTTTATGCTCAGCTAAGCAAACCAGCTGCGGGCTATAGCTTCATAGTTACACAGACATGAAAGTGGCATCAATCTTATCGTCTGACTCTTGGTAAGAAAGCAAAGAAGCCTATTTTCCACACTTGTATTCCTTTAGTTAATAACCTTAAACCCGCTGTAGAATGAAAGTAGTATCCTGTTAAGCACAGAACATCAGAATGTTTTGTATCTCCTCCTTACACATTAGTCTTTTTTGTCTCTGCAGCTACATGTGAAACGGTGAGAAATTCCACAGCTATGAACTGGTAAAGAAATGACGATGTGTTTTATTCATTACTGATAAAAATAACCCACCAAAGTATGTTTTATTTCTTCACTTTGATTGAGCAAATACCCTTGTGGTTAGTAACAAACATCTTTTTTTCTTGTTTGAGGTCTATCATGATACTCATGTTAAAGAGTAAGTGGATCTATCTATCAGTACAAACTTACATGCCTTTCAGTTAACTTGTCATGTCAAACTTACCATTTCCACAATGACGCTGTCCGGGGTTCTACCAGAAAACACAAAGCCAAGGTTCTGTGCTGCTCTCACCAGAGCTCCTTCATCTTGAAAGCAAATAGAAACCCGAAACGTAAACACACAGAAACCCGTAATATCTCAAGATAACCTGGAATTTAAATGGGACAATCATGGTAAGAGCCATGTTAACATTTCGTACATAAAACACACACACACACACACACACACACGTGTTCTTGATTGGCAGGTGTCTCACTGCTGTGGATGTGACAGACTGAGGGATTAAAGTCAGGCTCAAAGATTCACAGTGACATATACCATGCATTTTGTAAACAGGATATTTTATTTTCTAATATGATTCCTGGCTCTCTCCTGCACTGATGATTATATAAATGTCTTTATGAAATACTGCTAGCTGGAGGCTGTAGTGATGTATTCCATTTGCAAAGACACATAGGTCACCAAATGAAAAATTCAATATCTCAAGGACGCAGCATCATTAATGGAAAGCAACTGGAACCAGGATCACCTAGAGCTATAGAGCTGCACCACCAGCAATTTAAGTCTTGCAATGTCATAGACCTGCAGTTTCTGTTTGACTTTTCCTGCTGCCCTGTGGCACAAGTCAGTTTGGAAGCTAAACGTGCCGCTGAGCACAATCTGCAGGAAAGGAAAGTAACAGTTCCAACAAATTGATTGTTGTGCCACCAAAAGGCAATGAGTGTTGCAAGTGCAAGTTGAAGCGGTTTGTGTGCTTAAGTTTTAACACTTTACACAGTGTAAGCCTGCAAAATAAAAGGGTTTTATTACTTGCAGCATTATCTTTCTCTACATACTGAGTCATTGTGGCCATCGATTAGAAGAGGGAAAAGTCCTTACTTGATATGTGTGCTAAATATCTGTAGAATAATATTGAGTTTCATTGAAATAAATTATTTATCTTTATTTTATTTGTAAAATAGTTAGTTCTTGACAGATGACTATGCCCATTTTAGCTGTAATAATTACTACAATGGTTGTAATTGCTAAATCTATCAATTCTAAATCTCTATGTCTAGACTGATACTATTATGTTCCTTTCCTATAGGTAGCACAGGTTGTCATGTTTGAAACTGGTCTGACAGTGACCAAACACGCCACATGTGGATAATGTGCACTATCCCAAACTTATATGAGCAAGTTTGAAAGTCAAAAGCTTTGAATCTAAAAATGTAAATCTGATTAGCTGCTACATTCCAAAACGCTTAGTCTAGATCATGAACGCCTTAACAGTCAAGAAGGTCCACTTGTTTCTTATCCTGATTTTATTTAGGTCTTTTGTTTTTCTCTTTGGACCCCCCAGACAATAGACAAAGTATGGGCAATGAAAAAAGTTCCCAAATTATTATAGGATAATAACAGAGCAGCATGCAAAAGCTGTATAATGTCAACAAGCTGTGTTGATGAAGTTGTCATCTACCTGGAGATGCAGCCTGGTAGGTGATTTTTCCATCCGTGCGCTCAGGGACTGCAGTGTGACAGATGGCCATCATGGTCATAAAGTCCAGGATGACAGCAGCTGTAGGCTACAGGAAGTAGAAAGGGCACTTTGACTTTTAATGTTCTTTAATTAAAACAAAACCACTAAAAAGACATTGATGATACTGTAAAGTATGACAGACTGATCAACTGGCATGACTTACAGCTGATGTAAATGTGTGAGACACAGACAACCTGCTACAACAGTTACTTGTGTTGAAGCCATGTTTACAGACAACTTCTCTTCATATATTTTTGTACTGTACATTGGGCAAACAATAATTTGTAGCATTTGTTCAAACGTTTTTGTTGTTTGAGGTATGCTATAGGATGGTTTAGTGAATATTCCACTTTTCCATAAACCCAACCTAAAAGGGCTGGGACCACTTATCAATTTGATAATTCAAATTCTTTTTACTTTTACTCTGTTGTTTTTTATATTGAATGAAGACATTCTACATGCCAATCCTGACCCCACAACTGAAATGACTGACTTAAAACTAGGGCTGTGAATCTTCCCTGGTCTCACGATTCAATTTGGTTATCCTTTTAACGATTCAATGTCCCAATGCATCCAAATGCATCACCTCTTCACTATTATTACTTATATATTGCTACACATGTTTTTTTATCAACAGATTCAAGCAGATTAATGTGAACTCCAATTTTCATTATGTCTGTTCTAAAAAGACACTTCCTGAAAGTAGTGGAGTCTGAACACAGCAGCTGAAAATAAACAAGTAACATCGTTAGGCAATAATCGATTATGTCACTGCGTCGATGCAGAATCATCCAGGTCTGCATCGTGATGCATTGATGCAATGATTAATTTCAACACCCCTACTTAACACCTCACATCTCTGGTACAAATGTGTTACGGTGTCATTCTGGAGTAAAAACAAAAAGAAACTGGGAGTCTGTCTAAATCCATTAACTCCACATGTTGTTGTTCAAAGCCACCGTCTAGTTTGTCCGTTTTCTGAAACACGGGCTCCAGTATTCAACATTCAGGTTGGGCCCGACTAATGACTGGTTGTAACAAGACAGTAGTAGTCCCACAGACTGACATTTGCTCATGCATGTGCAACATACACTTGCTTCAGTTAGTGAAAAAAGGCCTAACCTATACACTCAGGGCATTTTATATTAATGAGGGGAAACGTATGACTAACTAACCGAGGGATAGACTCGGACAGGCATCTGGTGAGATTCCAGTCTGAAGCTGCAGGACCACCAGCCTCTAGTCAGTGAGACAAAGATATCAACTACCTCCAAGGCTATGCCAGGCCTGAATCATACAGCAAACAGTAATCAGGCTATGATGGTCGTTAAATATGAGTTCAAGAGCAGAATAACCTCACGTTATTAGCTCACCAACATTGTGAGAAGCCAAAGAGACTCTACAGCAGATGTGACAAATATATGCCATGTTATGAATTGTTGACAGCTTATTACTACTCAAAAAAACATCTGCTGTTCTTTTCTGTTTTCAAGCCAAAAGCTGTGTACACACACCGTATTGTCAAATTTGCAACTCTGATGAGAGATCTCTAACAGGGAACAAAGACCAAATAAATTGAGAGGGGAGGGCAAATCAAAGGGCCTCTTGTAAATGAAAGTACACAGAGTCTATTAAAGTCCAGGTGGCTGTGAGAGACCCCTCTGCCTCATAGCAGCATGCTAATCTGGTCTGGGTTGACAGGTATCCTCTGAAGGACATGTCAGTGTGTGTGTGTGTGTGTGTGTGTGTGTGTGTGTGTGTGTGTGTGTGTGTGTGTGTGTGTGTGTGTGTGTGTGTTTGTGTGGGCTCTTATATTTCTATCTTTGTGAGGAGCCAGTTGAGTTTAAAACACTGAGTGTGGGGACATATTTTGAAAGTGTCGACATTTTGGCCGGTCCTCACCTCTTCAAGTGGCTTTTTGAGAGTTAAACTTGGTTTGAGGATTAAGGTTAGAATTAAGTTTTGGTTAAATCTACAGTAAGGGATGGGGTAAGGCATATAGTTATAGAGACAAGGCATGTAGAGTCTCTGCTGTTTACCTGTTACACTTACAGTTAGAACAAGACTCCAGGAAGTCACTGCACTGGGCCAAGCAATAGTGAAGCCCGTTAAAACCCTTGTTTACAAATTAAATTAAACAAACAAGATAAAACATGTTAATTAGTTAGGTATAGAGGTGCTAATAAGGAGACTTTTTTTTACCCTCGGACAAAGCCAGGTTTGCCCCTGCTTACAGACAGATAGAGTGGTATCAATCATCTCATCATCAACTCTCTCTCAAAAATAAAAAAGGTTACATATTTTTGCAAATGTCAAACTATTCTTTTAAGGTTAGGGTTATGATCTAAAGAATGAATTATGTCACTGACTGTCCCCACAAGCACAGAAGTCAAACATGTGTTTGCTATCCTAGGTGGTGGTAACCTAGTCGGAGAGTACAGGGCAAGTTGTGAGCTTTGCTCTGATGGCACAATTAGAAGTGACAGCTAATAATATGCTGCCAGCTATCACTCCCACTGACTCCTGGTTAATATGCGTCATGACAACAGTGACGGACACTCATCACTTTGGACATGGCCAGTGTGGAAAAGGTTGAAGGGTGAAAGAGAAAATGAAGCAGAGCACTCAGACGCACGAGCGAGCAAACACCCACGACGGCTGCTGAAGCTCTGCGGGCAGAGAACATGTCCAGTGACTCAAGAGAACATGAAAAGCACCAGAGGGGATGCTTGTTTTTGTCAGCACTGTTAATTCCCCTTTCCTTTAGTCTGCCATCCCCCTCAAGACTGTATCAACACTACTCCTACAAATAGCCTGCAGCAACCCATAAGTGTTGTAAATGATAAGGATTAGTAATGTTTCAGTAAGAAGCATCCTGATGGCCATAAGAACAAGGTGATATGTGAGAACATAAGTGTTTAATGAAATGTATCATTTCATTCAGCATTTATGTGTCATACAAGGGAGAGGGAAATACTGATGGTTTGAAGGTAGGAGATAATGTCATAATAACCCTAATGTTTCTCAAGTATTGAAGAACTAGTGCTAAACCCATTTGAAGTGCGTGAATTTTCAGAACGGGCCGATTGATTGTTGGTTCCCAGTAATTTTCCCCCACAGCTCTGTCTAACTAAGTGTGGTACAATCAGGCGAGGTTTGGCTGCAGCTCATCTAGAGATTCGAAGAGCCCCGTGTTTTTTGTCTAGCCGTCACACATCCAGATAGCGATGTGGCCTGGGCGGGAAAAAACAGGCCGGAGAAATGTGCACAACCGCCGGTAACAACACAACGTGCTGAAGAGCAGAAAAGCCTGGATGTTCATTTCATCATTTGCATGTAGGGTAGAAAGCAATCCATTTTTGGCAGATGATCACACTGCAAAGACATGCAAGGCAACCAATATTCATTCTCAATGCGTATGTGACGCATCGGGCATAGCAGCAGCTCAACCATGGCGCTGTAAGATTACGTATTATGAAGAGTGACAACAGTAGAAAGTAGCAGTAAGACCGAAAATCAACACAAAGAGGCAAGTTAGGGTGGTGGATGAGTCGAACACATCTGTACTGTGTATGCAGGAGGGAGACGTACATACACACAGTACCTACAGTACAAACGCACGCAAAAAGGTTCCTCGATTTATTGTAGGTATTGTAGATTTTTGGAAAATAAGCTTGATTTTGTGCTCAGAGATAGATGAGGAAAAACAATATCCCCCTCATGTGCTGTAAATAGGAATCTATAGCCAGCAGCCATTTATTCTAGCTTAGCATAAATACTGGAAACAGGGGGAAGTAGGTAGCTAGTGGCTTCCTGGAGTCTTGTCATCACCACAATTAGCTGAGACTCTAGGAAATCCCTGCACAAAGAATTACTCCAGGAAATAGTCTGGTAAAATCCCAACATGCCGTTTTGAGGCTTTATTTTTTTATTTTATTTTTGTACAGATTAAACAAACAAGATATGCTAATTATTGAGCTTTTGAGGTGCTGGAAGGTGGATTTTGTTACCTTCTTTGGCACATCTAACCGGCAGCTGGCTCCAGCTTTTATATCAATTAATTGTCGGCAAAGAGCAAATATTTCCCAAAATGTCTAAATATTCCTTAAATAGCAGTACCACTATTAAGAGAGTGTGTGCATTCAATTTCAAAACTTTCATAATACATGGCAACATCATGACAGGTGTCTTGTTATATAATAGAAACCTGATTAGGAGAAGGGAAAACAATGACTCACAAAAGTGCTAGAATATTAAGAAATCCACCATTAACAAATCATTAGTACACCTACAAAACATTAGATAAATCACAAGCTAAATCATTACCAGAGACTTAGAGAGACTGGGGAATCTAAACAGTGGTTGGTTGAGCGCGGGGCTATCAATATGAAACAAAAGCAGATCCTAGGCAATTTCAATGTGAGGAGAGATTCTGCTGTCATAACAAAGCAAACATCACAGTGGGATTACTACTTTCCCTGGGCGGTGCTTCTGTATGTAATTAGATGTGACATTCTGCCTCCCCCATACTGTTTTGCAGCTGAGTGACTCAACCAGCCAATCAATCATATTGTTCTCCCATTTCCTTACCACAGGTGGCCTTAACTGCTCCATCAAAAATCCTGTGACAAATCCCAAATGCATGTCCATATTTTGAGACATAGGCACAACTGCTAAATATTTTCTTTTTGGGCCCTTCATATGAAATCCCTAAATATCACTCTACAGCAATTCAGTTCCCCACAGTGAAGAAGCAAATAAGCAGGTTTATATCCTGACAGAATAAGCTAATTAGGTTATTTGCATGCCTGTAAAGAAATAATAATCCACCCCTCAGCAGGATTTTAATCAGACTGAAATTAAAAAAATGTTGTCAATGTGTCTGTTAAAACATGTCATCTCACCGTAAACATCACAGCATTTTTTTTAAAACACAACATAAACTCAAGCCCACATCACTAAGGTCCACATAAAATGGCAAAATAGACAATATACAACCACACACAATTAATCCTTCTTAGTTTTGTCCTAAACAGCATCACTGCAGGCGGGTGGCAGGGAACCCTGACATTACTTACGTGATTACTTTGGAGGTTTTCCAGTAAGCTCAGGTCATTAAATCCCTCCTCCTCTGATGAGTGTGTGCTGTGACTGGAAAGAAGAGACAGAGAAGTCAAAAAAACAGAACACACTGGAATACTTGATAGCACTAACAGCCAACTAGAGCATGTTGTTGTGACACTAGAGTAACATTTGATTCATTTGCATCAATGCTTGTGACAGCAGTTGTTTAAATATAAGTACAACTTTCTACTAGCGTCTGACAGTGATAAGCACAACAAATGGGTTCATGTACCAACAGCAAATGTTTCACATTTCTGCTTGAAAATTGATGCAATAGTTGCCACAAAAAAAATGTGTAGACCAACTAATCAATTTGTGGCCTTTTTTTTGTCAGGTCTAGAAAAATAAAATAAAAAATGCGCCCCAAGACTGGCACCACAAAACAGATCCCAATTGTATTGACACAGCCAATGCTGTGTGCCAACAGTATTGACAGGTTGAGAAAAATAAAAACCGCAATGCAGACAGAATGCAAATGTAGGCCCCCTAGGCGTTAGTAACTGTACAAGGAGGAGCAGATGATCATTTCACAACGCCCTTTTATTCTCATATATATATATATATATATATATATATATATATATATACACACACACACACACACACACACACACACACACACACACACACACATCCACCCACACACAAGCCAAAAGTTTGGACACACCTTATTCAATGAGTTTTCTTTGTTTTCATGACTATTTACATTTTAGATTCTCACTGAAGACATCCAAACTATGAATGAACACATATGAAATTATGTACTTAACAAAAAAGTGTGAAATAACTCCTAAATAGGTCTTATTTTTTAGATTCCTCAAAGTAGCCACCCTTTGCTTTTTTGATAGTGTTGCAAACCCTTGGTGTTCTCTTGTGAGTTCAGCTGAAATGGTTTTCGCTTCACAGGTGTGCTAGGTTAATTAGTGGGATTTCTTGCCTTATTAATGGGGTTTGTGACCATCAGTTGTGTTGTGCAGAAGTCAGGTTGATACACAGCCCAATTGGACAACTGTTAGAATTCATGATGTGGAAAGAACCAATCAGCTAAGTAAAGAGAAACAAGTGGTCATCATTACTTTAAGAAATGTAGGTCAGTCGGTCCGGAAAATTGCGTCCCCAAGTGCAGTCACAAAAACCATCAAATGCTACAACAAAACTGGCTCACGAGGATCGCCCCAGGAAGGGAAGACCAAGAGTCACCTCTGCTGCTGAGGATAAGTTCATCCTATTTACCAGCCTCAGAAATCGCAAGTTAACACCAGCTCAGATTAGAGACCAGATGAATAAGAGGAGACTGCGCACATCAGGTCTTCGTGGTCAAATAGCAGCTAGAAAACCACTGCTAAGGAGAGGCAACAAGCAGAAGAGATTTGTTTGGGCCAAGAAACAAGGAATGGACATTAGACCAGTGGAAATCTGTGCTTTACGCGACGGAGAAAAGGTGACCGGATGGATTCTACATGCCTGGTTCCCACCGTGAAGCATGGAGGAGGAGGTGTGATGCTGTGGGGGTGCTTTGCTGGGGACACTTAGGGATTTATTCCAAATTGAAAGCATACTGAACCAGATACCAGGCTCCCACAGGATCCTGCAGTGACATGCCATCCCATCCGGTTTGCGTTTAGTTAGACCATCATTTCTTTTTCAACAGGACAATGACAACAAACACACCTCCAGGCTGTGTAAGGGCTATTTGACCAAGAAGGAGAGTGATGGAGCGCTGCACATCCACAGTCACCGGACCTGAACCCAATCAAGATGGTTTAGGAAGAGCTGGACCGCAGAGTGAAGACAAAAGGGTCAACAAGTGTTAAGCATCTCTGGGAACTCCTTCAAGACTGTTGGGAAACCATTTCAGGTGACTAACTCTTGAAGCTCATCAAGAGAATGCCAATCGTGTGCAAAGCAGTAATCAGAGCAAAGGGTGGCTACTTTGAAGAAACTAGAATACAAGACATGTTTTCAGTTATTTCACACTTTTTTGTTACGTACATAATTCCATGTGTGTTCATTCATAGTTTTGATGCCTTCAGTGAGAATCTACAATGTAAATAGTCATGAAAATAAAGAAAACACATTGAATCACTATTTTTTGTGACTGTTATTGCCACTCTTCATTTTAACCCCAACCGGTCGTCAGACACCGCCTTCCAAGAGCCCGGGTCAGTCCGAGGTCTCTGCCTAAAAGCAAGTTTTTCCTCGCCACTGTCGCACTGTTGCATGTTCTGAAGGAAACTACTAGGACTGTTGGGTCCTTGTAAATTATGAAGTGTGTTCCAGACCTACTCTATCTGTAAAGGGTCTCGAGATAACTTGTTATGAATTGATAATATAAATAAAATTTAATTTAATTGAATTGAATGAGAAAAAGGGTTCCAAACGTTTGGCCTGTACTGTATACTGTATATATCTCATATTACCTTCAGTCATTTCCATAAATAATAAATGCTTTAGAAATTAAACAATGCGAGAGAAATGGCACAGCAGCAGGCAGGCTGAATTTCTGGCAGCTAATAAAGACCATATGACTCATACAGTATAGTAATCAAAGCCAAGCCCTAATACATTACTGGAAATACAATTTGTCAATCATACTACTGCACCAGAAGTGTTTTCATAATTGGCAAGATGCAAAATAATTTTATATTTATACAGGAATATAGCAAAAGAAAAAAAATCATACAATCTTTTGTCAACAACAAAAAGCCATGCTGAACTGAAAAAAAATATTTGGATTGCAGAGAAGAACCCACCCCCCCCCCAACACTAATTTTGTCTTATAACAACCAGCCGCTCCCTGACCTTCCAGCGGGGATCGATCCATGATTCTGTGATGAATATAGTCCTATAAATCAGGTTTACAGCCGCTTTGTCCCTGGCACTGGGGCTTGATAGAAATGTTACTGAGGCTGCCATTAGCAACTATAAGTCTTTCTAATCCCACAGGATCCACTGTTCAGGCCCCTAAGAGCCAAACAGCCAACCAGCCTACTCCCATCTACTGCACCACAAATAGGAAAAACACAGCGATGCCATCAAGTAGCAGGGCTGTAGTAGATATTGTGTTACACAAAGATAGATGCACTGGTTGTTAGGGAAATTTATCACACTTGCTAGCTTTATTAAATATGTCAGGGAGAACTTGGCGAACAAAGCATGCATTTCTAAACCCTTCACATACATATCCTAAATACATACTGAGATGCTACTGACATACTGAAAAAGCTTGATGTTTTTTAACAAATACTGTAAAATATGTTTTCTGATTACAGCAGGTTACATCCATGCCACATATTCCTACATTTTTTTTATCTAGGTTACATTTTAAGAGCCTTATACATTCCTATGGGAAGTAAAAACCTATTCTGCAACAAAGACTGAAAAACGGCAGTACTTTTGACAGAAAATCTATGGAGACATTATTTTTGTTTCTAACCCTTGTACAGTGAAGGAAGCCCAAAGCTTTTCTCTACTGCAGCAGCAGCATAGTTCGCCAAGTTGATTGTCTTTTTGAAAATCTAAGGCACGGTCTGGGTGTGGAGGACAGTCAGTTATTGATCATCTGCCAGCACCCAGAGGCCCTGTCCCTATAGAAACAAGGGTGCTGGTTGTTCACAGTCAATAGCCGGGGACGGGTTCCTGATCAAACCTGCTGTCATGGCAGTAGTACAGTTATAACTGACCTGTGTCTAGATGGCAGTGTTTGCCCAAAATAAAGTTTGATCAAAATTAGCCATACGATGACGATCGATTCAGTTCTGGTTTAGTTTTTTTCTTTTGTTTTATATTATATATAATCAAGCAACAAAACACACTTCATTTTCCCCTTGTTCCTGTATCCTAGCCTATTTTGTGTAGAAAAAAAAACTGTTCAAAAACTCAAGTTTTTTATAGTGAGAAAAGAAAGCAGCAAAAAGAGACATGCCTTAATGAAAGCTGTCAACTTCCTTAAAACTGCAAGAGTCAACATTTTGGCAAAATAGGCATTGAAAAACAGGCCCCCGTCTCACATGCAAAATGGATAAGACACGCCCATGCTGTTACTGCATATCTCAACACTGTAGCAAACGGATCTCAAATTTAGGACTATGTGAGTGTGTGCGCGAGAGAGAGAGAGAGAGAGAGAGAGAGAGAGAGAGAGAGAGAGAGA
>NC_048416.1:21727203-21743977 GCF_013103735.1 Etheostoma cragini
AGAGAGAGAAAGAGAGAGTAAATAGGTGGGTGTGTAATCTACCACCTCAAAAGTTAGCAGGGGAAAGGAGACTGTGCTGCACAGCTTTAGCCTCAACACAACATACAATAAAGGCTGGTAGGAAGCCACATAACCACTCAGAAATCAATAGTAATTATAATACTTCCAGCATATGCATAGATATATACCATATATAAACTGGAATATTTGTTTTAAAGGCTGTTGTTTCACATCAACAGATATACACAGGGATTCAAGAGCCACAGTCACATACAACATGTCCAAAGTGTACTCAACGCACACAAAAACAACAAACACAAACTGAGGTATTGTGTTCAATGTCACGATTTTCACAAGGCAAGGCAGCACTAATACATCACAGAAGCGAGGAGTGAAAAAAAAGATCACCATTTCACACCCAGTCATCTTACCAGTCGTCCTCTGCAAAACTACCCTCCTCAGCCTCAGGGACGTGGCTGTTGGAGAAAAAATTATCTTGTTGACAAAGTCTATTGTTAACATGTTCTGTGACGGTACAGACGCCAGGATTGGATTAAAGATGGGTTTGTTTATGAGTTGGGCAGGTGTTATATGATAGGCCAGATGCTGGGAAGGATTGTAGCGGAGGTGTTGTGTTTAGATTGATAGTAGTGATTAAAGCAGGTCCTCTGATCATTTATACATGACACTACCCTCATGTCCACACAGTAGGAGCCAGTTACCTTAGCTTTGCACAAAGGCTGGAAAGAGGGGGAAACAAGCTGTGATCAAAATAACATATTAACATAGTGTGATGTAAATTTGAGTGAGTAGTGCGTTCGTCCTGCATAGTTTGTGGATTTTGTGTACACAAGAAATGCCCGGATCTAGAAACCCATTAGCAACAATTTCTCAGTATGAGACGTGAGCCTACTGGACGTACAATCGCTCCTAAATGCATTGCGGCTCTTCAGACTGTCCAATGACGTACTGCGAGGCAGATGGTTTATATAATTATATATATTATAATAATATATGTATAGTTGGCAAATGATGGCGAGTGACATCAAGGTACAGTTAAAAGGAAAAGTGTGAGTGCTCACATTTATAATGTACAAAATCAAATGCAAAAGTATAATAGTTAATCATTTAAATTTGCCTTAAAATATCAAAATGAGTAGTACTGTTGTTTTAATATGAAATAATATATAAACAATTTTCGTTTTATAGAAACTTAGATCGGTAATACCGTGATCAATACTGTAATGATGCTGAGAAAACGTATTGCTTAATAGAGCACACTTGTATACTTAATTGTGAATAAAAACGTTGGTAAAAGTTGCAGAAATAACTCCAGCACATAACTCCCTGTAAAACCCTCTTTTCCATTTTAACACTTAGTTTTTTGTACGAATTAAACATACTATTATCACATTTTGTTAGTATGTTTTCTTCACTAGTCACTACGGCACCAATAACTAATTGCCTCAGTAAATCATTGAAGCATTAAAAGGTATGAGTAACTTATTTATTAAGAGCTAGTTTTTGCTCAATTTCCTGTTATTGCTCCTTACAATTGTAAACATGCGCTAGCATTCATTCTAAGTTATTATCAGTTAACTGGAAGGGTCGTGTTCGCTTTCCTTCCCTTACAAGTGACAGATGTTATACTAGCCGTAATTCTTTACAGGCAAAAAGAAAGACAGGCATGCGATTTAGATCTCAAAATGCGCTGCTGTTCTATATCCAGTTCTGTAGTGCATGTTAAGAGAAATATCCATCCTTTCACTCATCAGTATCAATCATTTTGGTATTACATACATGTAAGATTAATTTAGAAACGTACTGGCAAGAATGAAATTTTCCCACTAAAAAAATACCATGTATATTTTGATTAAACACACTGTAGTAAAAACTGAAATGTGATGAGTTACTGTAGTTAGCAGTTGTTGTTTTTGACGAATTGTCTCAAGCAGACAAGAAGGTCTAAGACACACTAAATGTTTGGATCATTATGCTTTCATAAAACATACTAAACATATTTGATACCAAAAAGGTAATTAAACATTAAACTGAGTTTATAACACATTAAACAGATTACACTGAGGAAATTTTTCCAAAATGTTTGGCGAGAAATTTCAAGGAAGGGGAAAAAAATCCAAACCAAGATAGCCAGAAACAAAATTGAGGGAATATATAAATGTTTGGGAATAATTTCTAATTACTATATTAAGAAGCCTCCCTTTCTCATTCCTCATCAGGCAACAGCAGGAACTTTGGAACTACAGCTGCAATGTGTGTGTGTGTGAGCATTCAGCGTACATTTTTAAGGCCACCAATGAACCCAGCGATGAAAATAACAATGTTGTAAAATAAATGTGGTCAGAGTGCATGCTGCTCTAAAATGAGGCAACAAATTATTTTGACATCTCTGCTTTGGCAGACTAACTGCAGTGCAGTGCTTTGTTAACTGTAAGGAGTGGAGCCGACCAGACGATGTGCTCTACTGAACATTACAGCTATCCATTTAATTCAAATTCCGTTTGATTCACGCTGTGAGCCTGTTCACTAGTGTAACTTCAGTAAAACAACATGGTGGTTAGCTGCATCACCAACAAACCAATCCCTCAACACACAGGCTAACGTACAGTATTAGACATATGTAACACAACTGTATCCAGTGTACATTTCTTCTGTTAAACTCGTCAAACCAAATTTGCCTACAAAAATTGGTTATTTAAAAAACACAACAAAAAAAATTTACTTTTTTTTTTGTCACTTGAGTACATTTAAAAAAAAAAAATGCTTTCACTCAACTCCAAAGTAATAACACTCCGGAGGATTCTGGGAGCTTCTCTAACCTAAACAGTATTCTCCTTGAGATTTGGAGTCCAATCCAGTGGAATTAATTAATGTCTACTCCCTTGGGGTTTGCTTTATTAATTACAGCAGCACTTAATTTGTGGTGAGGAACACATGCGGGTGGCAATGTCAGGGGGGGCTTTGTGTGTGTCCTGGCATCACATTTCAAGTCACGCCACGTGCTATGCACATGCAGTTGTATTAAAATGTGGGATGTTTTAATTTATTTGTACTCAAACTATCTTTCTTTTTTTTGACAAGAACAATATACTACTACACCCTGAAATAGAGTCAACTACTTTGAAATCTGTCTGTCTCTGTACAAAAAGTAAAATAAAAACAGTATTGAAGAAGCACTCATGTAATTCCAGAGGTAGAGGGACATGTTAGTGACAGATAATTTAGAGTTGAATCAAACAATATCTGCCTCACAACCATCACAACCTTTCATCCAAATCTAACCATGAATATGAGGAAAACAGACTGGATGCAGTCAAATCTGACAGCTTGCCAAGTTGTTTCACTGTTGGGTAAATTTAACAACCATGTATTCATTATTTGTTTAAATCATTAAATGTATGTCATACAGTATATACCATTTATATACCATGAAAGCCTAAATCTAATAAAGAGCTGGAGGGTACATTACTGTTCCAGTTAACATTGGCATTGTCTGGTGAATTATAAATACAGAACAACGACCTGAACAGTTTTTAAATCTAACCCTCCCAACTCTTATTTTGGGAACCCAGAACGAACAGAAGAGGAGGCAAAATGACAGTATCATGAAAACAGGCTTTCCTCATTAGAACATGCCTTTCTTCTATCCTGCTATGAAACATTCATTAATATTTATCAGTTGCATAAGAGGGAGTCCTTGTTTCTGCGTATCAAAAGAAAACATCTCTACTTTGGAAGAAGGAGAGACTTCTGCCTAATGTCAATGTTTGCAGGGAGTGTCTGTCCCTGATCCACAGCAGGTTTGAGTCAATAAAATAACAATCAAAAAAAGAAAAGAAAATGACAAAAACAAAACAAAATTACATCCCTGTCTCTATTCAGCAGCAACAGCAGGAAACAAAAAAATAGAAGCAATAATCTTGGACATCAACATGCACATTGTCACTAATTACAGTAACTTTATGTTGTTGACCCAGGAGACCACAATGAGAAGTTGGAGCTAGCAATCATAGCATAATGAGAGCTTTGCTACAGAGAACCCAAGAAAAAATACTCTCTTTTGTCTTCAGCCTGCACTTCATCAATCAAGCTTTTAATTGAATCCTAATGGGATTAATCATGTACTGTAACGCCTGCACTTGCTTTGGTTCTGTGAAGATCTGCTCTCCCACTTGTTTTGCATCCACTGAGGCTAATTATCTATGAACTAGAATGAAATGAGAATATATTCAGGGGGAAGGAAATTTAATGTTATTTTAAAATGTAATAGAGTATGCTTTTATGTCATTAGAGCTGAGGGAAAAAAGTGAATTCATGTGAACTGCGAATTCTGCCAAATCTTAATGTTTACAAGTTGCCAATTTTCTTATTCTTATTTGTGTCGAGAGACTGTCAAGCTCTGGACCTTGTAGGAAAAATACTGAAATGTCTACCCAGTATCCTCAAAGTCCTCCAACGTGACATATGATGAGCAAAAGCCTAAACAGGAGAGAGTACAGTACCTTTGCTTACAAATGTCTGTCTGCCTTTTATTTATAGTTTATGTTGAGAGGAGCACTGATGCAGCTGCTAATGAGAAGGCAAGGGAGGAGAGAGAGAGACGCCAGCTGTACTGTGATGCACACTCGGCATTTAATGAAGGTGATTGGGGAGGCAACGGTAGAGGATGCAAAGGGGGGAGCAGGGAAATCAAAAAGGTAGAGGGAAGCGAAACGTACCCATAGGCCACACCAGCAATGGTGCACTTCTTAAACTGCATCACGTTGCAGGTCAGGGTCCCCGTCTTGTCCGAGAAAATGTATTTTACCTGAAGGGGTAGAGAAAGAAAGAATAACACATACTTCATCGGTGTACATGTTATTCTAAAGCAGATTGTATTTTTGGTAAGCATTAGTATAATATTTATAATAGTAATAATATATGAAGTATTACATGAAATGCATGGTTTACCTGGCCTAGTTCTTCATTCAGATTGGAGGTGCGAGCCATGGCAGGTGTGTTCGTGGGCTCATAGAGCATATCGGTGTCCTGAAACCAATCAAGACAATACAGGTTAACAACAAATAAGACTTCACAGGAGCGGGGACAATTTCCCCTCCAGAAAATACTGAACCAAGTGGAGCTGCGGGAAGAGAAGCCAACTGAGAGCTGCCCTTAATGTTGCAAAAAATTCCATTCCAGGATTTTGACTGAAAATTTTATGAAAATAAAAAGGGCCCAAAATAATTTTGGGGGAAAAAAACTGCACATTCCTCAGCTGAGATATTGGGTGGGGCTGACCTAGTTGCGAAAGATAGAAGAGGAAAATATTCTACAGTATGTGCTGACTCAAAAGTGGTACATCCTTGCCTTGGTTTTAACAGGTTTCATTACATACAATAATATATTCTGGGAATGATGCCAACCATGTTACTTGTGCACCTGTTAATTTCAATACTCCAATGTTTCTACCCAGTTCTTAAACCTGCAACAATCAATTTTTGGGCCACTTAAGGGCAATGCAACATGATTTTATTTAACCTTTATTTAACCAGGTAGGCCGTTGAAAACAGATTCTCATTTGCAACGGCGACTTGGCAAGAATAAAGCGTAAACGTCCAAGACAACATACAGTTTCACATTCGCCTTATAAGGGGATACGGCCAATGTGATAGCAAACAATGTGATAGCTTCTTAACACATCAAGCAGAAACAGAACAACATTAGCATTGATTGTTTTAATCACTACGAGCTGCCGACTGCGTTTTGAAACAATGTTGATAAGAGCGGCATGAGAACATTAAAAAAATATATAAATAAATAAATAAAAAATAAAATAAAAAAGAGTAATCATCAAATCAGCTGTAGACCTGAAGGAAAGGGCAGAGTCTGGTGATGACTCTTTGTGGTATCACTACTAAAAGCAACTCCTTTCACATACAAGTAATCACTCAATCCATTGTTAATGCAAAAACATGGATTAAAGCAGCTTTACCTGCCATATAGTGCACTCTAATGTTGAAACAGTCAACCCCCACCATGCTTTGTTTATGTAGAGATTAACTGTATTGCAACATTGAACTGACATTTTTGTGCTCATAACTTGCAATAATATGACATATTTAGATGTACTGGTATGTCTCTTTTATGTAATGCATGTAAACATAGAGGTAACATTCACCTGCATTTAAAAGTAATTTTCCTCCTTAAAGTCACAGCACAAATTTAGAGAATAGTTTAGATAAATTGCTTCAACTCACCCAGTTGATGAAAAAGGCTTGGATGAACTTGATAACCTCCAGTGTGACCAGGAGACTGATGGGGATCAGATTGTTGAACAGGATGATGAAGGTGAGGAAGTTGAGGCCAAAGTTAGCCGCCCCGCCATCTATCAGGGAACGAGTTTTTGACAAAGGGAAGTGATACACAGGAGCATCATCAGTGCTGGTTCATGAATATCAGTTAGTTAAATGAAAATGCCCAAAGCTACTTCCAGCCAATGATCAACTTTATCCCAATCCAGAGAATGTTTTGGGGTAACGTTGTGCATTAGCTGGAATTAGCCATTTCTTCCACCCAACCTCATCCTCTTATGACTCAACTGATTAACAGTCCAATTTAATGTCCCAAAGATTCAAAGTAGCGAACAGGGACTGAAGTATCTCAAATGTCATTAGTGTCACAGCAGCAGCCTTGGCATCCAGCATGATCCAGGCAATGATTCCACAAAGCACTATGCAAAATGATGCTGGTTCCCCCCCACCCCCCAAAGCCCCACACAATTGCCAATGATCAACATGTAACCCCACTGACACCAAACAAGAAAACAGGAGGGATATAATTTACCTTTCCTCAGCTTGCAGGAGGTGCAAATGTTACCTTCCTCAACCCAAGCCTTGATCTTAGCATTGTGGTTGAGAGGGACAGACCTTTCCCATGACAGAACGAGTGCAAAACAAAAAACTGGATGGCAGAATGGAAGCTACTGCTACTGGTACAACAACACATATAGGCGGGAACACTGTTTCAGAAGTGGGGAGGAAGACAAACGTATCGGATGCTCTCAAGACAAAGGAGGGAGATTCAGTCCATAGCACATTCTCAACCAACAAGGCGTGGAAAAGAGGGGGTGGATTATGCCAGCAAAAAAGTTTGGGTGTTTATGAGAATCACTACATCACCTTGTGTCACTCATTTCTAGTAGCCAGCATGTTATGTGATGTAAAGCAAGACTTCTGCTATTCGATGAGACAGGAATACTGTGTTGGCTCAGTAGAGAGTCATTAAAATAAGTATAAATCAAACCATAGCAAATCAGGACATGCAGAGGTCACACAAGTGCAAAAGTACACCTAATATCTTATCTTAAATATGTCACTGTAATGTAAGAGCAATTTGAATGGATGAGGTTATCAAGCAAGTCAACATGAAAATATTTTTTTGATTGATTCACAGCAAGTTGTTGCCAGAGTTGGACTGTAAAATGTTGGGGTTTCATTATACTAAATGTTTAGGTGGCACATGTACATTACAGTGAGAAGACAACACATCCTTGACATTATACTAAAACTAGGAGAGAAAAAAAGTTACCATGCCGTCAGTTAAGGCATCAGCAGTTTACTAACAGAGATAGTCAGCATAAAGTCAGTGATATGATGATAAATGCACCACTACCTACAGAAACTGACTGAGTACACTGTAGCAGGTGGCATGAATGCATTATAAATGACTATTCATTTTGCTTTCAATCTGCATAAAGTTGTCGCAATGTATAGCATCAATGTGGGGAATGATCTGTGTCAGCACACTGCAGCAGGTCAAAGTCAAATGAATTACTCGCCGGGCATGCATAATTGCAGGCCTATATGACATACAAGCCTGTGTGATGTGTAGCAGGCTAACGTTGACTCTTCTGTTCCTGTCTCCATTTAACTTCCAAATGTTGATAAGTGAGTAAAATTACAATAATTTAGAAAATTATAGTGATGGAAGTAAATGTGATGTTCAATATTTGACAATCCCCCCACCTCTCTCTTTTGTCACTGGTTGGATAATATGCACTGGACAGAGTCTCAACAACTCCTTATGGAAGTACAATCAGTCTCAAGATGGACGCCTGCCTTATGACTTACACTCCCCTCATCAGTGTGATATAGGGTCTTTTAGATGTGGGTTTCAATGCCACTGAGGACAATGTTAAAACCCTTACAAAATCAATAGAAGCCAATGGAACATCTTGTAAAAAGGGACAGTGTAAGTCATAGTGCAAGCATAAATTGATCAGGGCACAACCTCTCCTACACAGGCCTATCAGGGTACAGAATAATGGCCAGAGTGTCACGATAATCACTTTGCATACCAGGTTGAGAGCTTCATCACAACAGACCAACTGCCACAGAAGCCGAGCAGCCCATAATATTTTTTCTTTTTATGTCTGTTGTAGGAGCTTAAAATGTTTAATAATCGCTTGAGAATACATGTAAAAAAAAAAACAGGGTTTCACCTCTCCACCTCCCCCTCTCTGTCTGTTCTTTGTAACTCCACACAAGAAAAGAAGGCGGCAGAGGCATTTAGAAAATGTCAGTTCCTGCCCCTTGCGTTGCACCACATGTGTTCGAGCAATAAACATGTATAAGCCTCCTGCTATGAAAAACTTCCTGAGTACAACCTCATCTCCCTGGCAGTCAAAGTAAATGCCGCTAAAATAATAAGATGAGGGTCTAAAGCTTGGGAACTGCAAAGTGTTTAACGTGGCACAAAAAAATGGAGGAAAAGTGAGACAGTGTTTGCATCAGGCACTGAAAATAACTAGACGAAATTAAGAGAGCTGGAGGGGAAAAACCTATTGTTGGATCCCTGGTATGTGCTTGTCCATGGCATGGGCCCATACAAAGTAGGGCAACCATTTAGGGGGCGAGGGTAGGGGGCTTCATTTGCTTAGCAAAGGCAGAGCTTCAGTAAGGGGTTAGTAAGGGAGGGTCATTCACGGATGGCCAAGGCTTTTAAATGGTTGTTACCTGGAGCTGTTAAAAAAACGACAACAAAGAAAACAACAAAATCAAACAGAACATTAGAAAGGAACAAAAAAGTACAGCAGCGCAGTGATATTCAACCATTTCTTTTTTCACTCAAACTCATTCACAACACATCTATGCATGTCACAGCTGTCTTTTCTCAGTTAAAAGGGAATTCACTTATTCCCACATTGCCACATATTTCACTTGTAATGCGAAACATAGTTTAACTGAGGCAACATAAAAACGACACAACACATACCAGCATTTAGGAACTTAAAATGACAAAGAAATAAGCTGATATGGACAAGTGAGACAAAATATGTGGAATAAGAGGTGCAGCCTGGGCTGTTGGGACTCTTACAGTTGAGATCCATGTACCAGGCATCATTGCCGTATTGGTACTTCCAGATGGTTTGGCCAATGGAGCAGACCAGAGAGATGGCCAGCAGGCAACCAAACAGCACAAGGATCTGAAAGTTGGTGATCCGCTCAACGTTGGACAGCTTCAGAGGAGGCCGAGTGGAATTCTAGTTAACACAAACAATGGTTAATGGTTAGGTTCCCTATCTTATCGTCAAGATAAAACATGTTCAGGGTAACTAAACATTTGTAACAAGCTGCCTAGGAGCATTAAATAAAAGATAAAGGTCAAAATTTTGCAGAAAACCATAATAAGATTTGGTGACATCCATGCACATTCCGCCTGATATGTTTTAAATACCGTTTATTATTTGTACGATAAACAGCTTTGGTTGCATAAAAAAGTAAAACGGCACCAAAATGAAAAGTAGGTTTTTAAAATAAAGAATGAACCAGTTTACCAGACTGAGCTTTTTCATAGGCCAACTTTTTTTTTTCTTTAAATGCAAATAAAAAAAACTGAATACTGTGCATATATGCTTTACCTGCATGAGCTTTGTGTCATGTCCAGTGTAGACCACCACACCATGCACCCACTGAGTGTTCCTCAGCTGGGCTCCTCTCAGTAAGATCTGGTCTGGACCCAGCGGCATTGTACTGTAGTAAACAAGAATTACTCCTATGAGTACATTCTTCATACTTTCCCAACAGAATATTATGCTAACATGGTCTCTTACAAGTTGGTAAATAGTTTTTTGGGTTGACAGTAATGGCTGACACATTAACCAATTTATAATCTTATTTTGATACTAAAGACATTTGTTTAAAATACTTCACTACACACTTTAGAATATCACTATACTGTTAATCAGTGAGTGTTGACCTTACATAAATCTTCCTGATTCCTAATTATAAATATGCCAATGCTAACAATAACCAATAATCAATATTACAAAACTAAGTAATCATCATGACAGATCTTTTTACCACACAAACATTACACAACAACACAGACTAGGTGATTAGCATTATGTGATGCTGTGAAAGACTTGACGTTAACGATATTTATACCACAGCCAGTATTACAACTGGCCTCTATTTCTAATAAATTGAATTTTACCATCAACAAGTTGACTTCTTAATTATAAATCAGAATATTCATGTACACGTAATTCAGTTGTAACAATGGTGTTTAAACTGACATACATGTACAGCTTTATTGTCCCAAACTCCAAGAATCAAGCCATAATATCATAAAAGCAAGCATACGGCATATAATTATATATTATATAATATAATTAAATTTAACCGAGGCAGGTGCTTTCATTTATTTAGCAGAAAGATTAAATAACCCTTAGAACCCCATAATACAATGATACAGGTTCTGCTACTGGTTACTGGGCTATTAAGTTGGCAAGGGGGCTAAGGGCCAGACATGGAGGTCTGCAACTGAGCCCACCTGTGTCCATCAAGGCGGATGTTCCCAACAAACTCATACAGATGGCGGTTTGGGCTCTCACACTCCATCCGCCCAGAGAGACGCATCAGGCTGTCAATGTCCTTTATGTCTGCAGTTATTTGGAGACCCTGTTGATGTCGTAACGCAGCATTATTGTAGTGTTTTTACTTGTCATCAATTTGTGTTGTAAACTTAAAAGAAGATTCATCTTAGCTCTCATTGTATGGACAGTAACTTGCATTAAGAAAGAATAAAAAAGACAATCACCTGTCTAATTTTAAGGTTTGTTTCTCCATCCAAGTTAGATGTTTCAATGTAGCACATACCCTGTGGTTCACTGTAGTGGAGGGAGAGGATATAGACACTTGGAATAGTAAATACAAAATGACAACTGCTATGTATTCATGTATAACGTTAAATCTGACCTTAACTGTTCATTATCTAATGTGGCTGTTGTGTTACAGAATATTGTATACCAACTAGTAAAAGGATACAGATGATTTACCAATATTAAGTTCTTACTTTCAATATAAATTTCCATCTCAATTATTTATAAACTAGATATGATTTTTAAAAAGAGCCTAAAACAGAACATTACATAAGACTAGATCACTGCAAACAAAGATGTTACATGTCAGCCTAAAGGCCACTCGGAAACATAAAACTACAAAGTTGTACTGAGTGGAAGTTACCCACTTAATGCACAGTAAATGTCCTTAAGACAGACGTAACATCTTTGTTTATTGTGACCCCAGACTGTCTAAGACACACTGCAAAGGGACAGGGAGTGGAGAGGGAGAAAACACCAGAGTAGGGATATATGAGTGAGCAGCAGGCATGCCGAGCACAACAAACACAGCAGACAAATGAGCCTCTGACAGGCTCTGGGCACAGGGGCAGGGACAGAGAGTAAGAGCATGCCGGTGCTTAAGGTGAGCTGGGTCGCAGGTTAGCACTCTTTTTATGGAGTGATTTATTCATCGAACGAAGGCTGGTCCAAACACACAGGGTGAAAGAGAAAATCAAAGAGAGATCTGGACACTGCAGCCCATCCAGAATCAAAGACAGGTTTGGACTCAGCTGCTATAAACCGTCAAATTAAAGCATTGCTTCCTGGAAATGAATCTGCTGGCATCGCCAGGGTGTGACAACTTGGTGCTATTCATAAAAACAGCAAAATAGGGCTTAAATAATAGTTGTGAAGCACTGAACTACACTTAAGCTTGTTCAGATGGTAGTAATGTGAAAAGTTAATTCCATGATGCTTTTCAACTTTACATCTTGGAATGTGACTGCATGCACATTGTCACATCAAGTTAAATTGCGTTACATTGCATTGAGGGTGCTATACAAGCCATGCAAAGGGCAAGAATATGGAAATATATTCACACCCAATAAAAGAATTATGTCAAAGAAGGAGCTGGCGCTCCTGTGCTGTAGAAATAGATGTCTCCATTCACACTGAGCAGTGTTGGAAGTTTCAGCCAAACATTGAAAACATTGGGTTTACTGTACAAGGTAGGATGTCAAACAAAATATACAAAACATAATAAAATGACTTTATAATCGGACACTATTATGGCTGCCAAACCACAATGTAGAGGAAAAGGAAAGCAACATGCAATCCTTGACTCTGGCACTCTAACATCTGGTTGTTGCCAGAATAATCACAGGTCCCTTCCTCAAAGTGTTTAAAACAATCTATTTCTTGTGTGATGAGTGAGAGAAGAGCAAAATGTCTCGTCCTAGTTGGTACACACAGCCCCTATCTCTCCCACCGCTGTTTTGAATTTTTTTTGGTAATGTTGCTGGTTTCCTGACCTGGACGACAGTATGACGAGGTCAGCCGGGAGGTGATCCCCATTTGCAGCTCTGACTACTTCCCCAACAGCCACCTGATATTACCAACCACGCACCAGCAGGGGGCAAGAGAGAGGAGGTGTGGCAGTTGTTCGCACATGGGGCAGGAGAGGATGACAAAAAAAAGGGGGATATTGAGGGAGAAAAAAGAAAACACAAACAGCAAACACATAAGGGGAGAGAGAAATGAGAAGAGCACAATGATCAGTCGGTATGGTTGGTCATCTGTTCTCCTTTTCACAAAACCATTTAGAAAAAAATGATACCGTAAAGTTGATGATACAATTTCTCAGAGGTATTAAAAATTTAATTGAAAAAAATCTTAAAAGAGGGATGCAGAACTGAAGTAAGCTCCATATTATGGCCAAATGTTTTTTTGAAAAGGTGAAGGAGATAGGTAGGTTCATGTTGACATGATCAATTCTAATACAAAATCCCATTAAAAATGTCGCACCTAGAGAAGTGATGTTTGTCACCAAAAGATACAAAAGCAAGCAAAACCAAATTTAACAAACCAAATTTTAAATCCAATTAAATGTCAATTGCAGGATTTTTATCCACTTTGACCATGTTGGCTTGATGTATTATCCAACCATCACTTCTTTAGAGAGCTGAGAGAGAGCAAAAAGAAGAGTTCCACAGAGTCTGGCAGCAGGGTGGACTCCTATACCTGGTTGACAAAATGACAGCATCCGCAGGAACGAAATCACTGCCATTTACTCTAATAATATCGCCCACCTCAACCTGTGAAAATAAACCGGTTACTGCTGTGCACTGCCTATAAAAACAGCACACATGGGCAAATGAGTTCTACATCAAGAGCAAAAATGCACAGCTGGTGAGAAAAAAAGGTAAGTACATTAAAGCAGTAAACAGTACTAAAACAGCTGGAGTCTTCTTTCTATTACTTCTGAACATTGCAGAACAGGTGCAACCACTCAGTATATTCTATCATTCAGCAAGTTCAGAGGAAAACAAATATTATTTATCAACATTTTCAATCATAACAACTGGTGAGAAATGAGCCATGACGCTCATGCATTTCATACAACAATAAGCTCTTTATGGTTACACAAAAGGTCTGCTATATTTCTAGCAGACTTAATGCCTATTTTTTGATCGACTAATGTTGTGCGTAAATATAAACCTTCATTATTCCAAAACATGAATTCAAAAACAATTCCGATTAACGGCAGCAATAGCACAAAAAGCAGCCATCAAAATGATGATTAATAACATTTTTAAAGATTTAAAGAGAAGGAAACAAATGTCTTTTGTCACAAAGAAAAGACAGAAAGGAGGTTTTAGTACCTATCGAAAGTGTCAGGTTTATCATGTCACTCGGATCAGAATTACCATGTGAATGCACAATGACCAGGCAACACAGTTAATTATGAGGGGGTACATTAGCAATACCCAAACGTGTTGTCTTCTATAGTATAGACAAAATCTATTAGGGCTGAAAAAGTAGGATTACATAAAATGCATGAACCGCAAAATAAACAAAAACATTATAAATGGGTGCCCGGATTGCTCCGTTGGTAGAGTAGACGCCCATACATAGAGGTTTACTCCTCAATTCAGGGAGCCAGGGTTTGACTCTGACCTGTGGCCCTTTGCTGTATGTCATTCACCCCCCTCTCTCCCCTTTCATGTCTTCATCTGTCCTGTCAAAATAAAGGCCTTAAAAATGCCCCAAATAATAATAATGACATAGATATTGGGAGGAAACATTTTGGCCTCATTCAAGCTCCCCTGAAAGAGTTACGAAAGGAACCAAACTGAGAATTTACAATATGCATGATGAAGATGTAAAACGCATCAATTATTCAAAGCTAGACTTTTAAGAGAGGCTTCTGTCTGCACCAGCATGAAACACTGCGATCTTTCTGCCTGCAGTAACCAAGTCAATGCATGAATCAGATATTTTGCTCCTTACAGAAGCCCTGTGCCATCACATCACTCTGATGCAGATAAGGTCTTTGTATAGTCATTTAATCTAATCATGGGTTAGACCCACTGCCACACGTATCTTGTTTTATGTCAGCATGTTTTTGTGGCATGTATTGCATCTTAAACCATGCTCTGAGAGGAGATTTTCACATTCTATTTTGTATTCATCTTGACATATTACAGACAGACACTACATCTCCTGCTGTTAACTTAGTTTTCAAGTACAAATCAACAATACTTCATGTTATAAATAAATTATTATGTCTTGTCTGTCTCATATCCCAGGGAGCCGGAAGAAATATTCAGTTTACATAACATTCTGTATGTAATGGATGAGGCAACATTACCATTTCTCAAACAGTCCAAATCGATCTCATTTCTGTACTGTCTGGTGTTTTTGATGCTTTTAGGAAAAGTGTTCCAGCCACAGTAATAAAATAGCTTCGTTATGAGGAATCTTCTCTTAGAGGAAGCTTCTGTTTGTCCTCCAGCACTGCCTTCTAATGACCGTCCACATGGAAACGCTGGGTTAATTAGCGTCTGGATACTAGAGGGGTCAGGGTGTGTGTGTGTGATGTGTGTGTGATGTGTGTGCGTGAGTTCAATATGTGAGATTTCTCCAATTGAAAACAGCACAATAGAGGGACAAAATGTGCTTTAGATGACTAAAATGGGAACTGGTGAAAATGAACATGAGTGACACATCGTGGGTACATACCTTTTCCCAGTGCACAATCTCCCAGGCACCATTCCTCAGTACTGTGGCAAGAGAGTGATGGAAAAAGTTACAGCAACAGGGATCAAGGAAGTAAAAGAGACAAATGAAATAAAAGTCATGTTAAAATGCAGACAATCAGGATTTAATTAAGGCCTATTTGCTTGTTGGCAATGTAAATACTTTGACACTAAAACCAGTAGTATGTTTTATGGTGAAACCAAACACTCTGGCTTTCCTAAAAAACCCAATGAAGAAATGGTTTTCAATACCTTGACATTCCTTTTTGTTGACAACACTGTCTGCGTTGTGACGTTTCTGCAAGAAAGAAAAAAATCATTTTATCCTCTGATAGGTAACAACAAACAAGCAAAGGAGAATAGAAACTAATCATACAGCCGCATCAAAAATACTAATCAGCAGTATTACTTCCCCTCTCTCTTGTCTGCCGAACAGTCATGCAATCAACTGTGACTTCAACAGCTGATTCCAAGGGACAGCTTGTCAAGTAGGATCACGCTGAGTAATTATGTGTTGCTGGGTCCGTCTCATATAAATAATCACTGTGTTTTACAATGTAGCTCCTTAAAGCAACATGTGCTGTACTTGATTAGTGAGGATGGACATATCCACTCACGTCCCTGCTAATAATCTGTTTACTTTGAAGATCCATTCTAATTTAGTTTAATTCTAATTTAATTTAAAGCTAATTTGGGTAATTTGGCAGACTGTGCTGTACATTTCAGGAGGGTAGAAAAGTCTTCCTGCTGTTCACTGAAAAACCAAAACAACTGAAGATGAAGTGGGTTGCATCGATACATAGCTGCTGCTGGAGGAGAGGTATTCACTCAATTTGTCCTGATTTCTCCAAATCTTGTACACTCAAGCTATTAACCTTACAGTCACAAAAACACCTGTTATTATAACATATGTTACTAATTACCCAGTCATATCAAAGCCTATACTATATAGTTCCTCTGAACAAGACCCATCTCAAAGCTAAAAACTTAAATATGTGCTCTAAAAGCTATTTTTTCTTCCATCCACTCTTTCAAGTCTCTTTCTACTTTTATTTTCCAATGTTCTTTTCATCTCTGCCATCCACGGCCAGACTTCCTTTTCAGGCTAAATCAAATGTATGTATCCCTGCAAAATGATATAGTTTCTAATGAATTGACTGTGTGTCCGTGGGCTACAGCCTTTTACCAGTTGCAGTATGGCCAGAAAAAAAGTTTGCAAGTAGAGATCTTTACAATGCTCATTCATCATTCTCTGTGCAAAAGCTGTCAGTTAATTTCATTCATCCACGTAATCTGTTGTGGCTGTACAGAACCTCATCTATTCATAAACATGTAGGAAACTGTATTTATACATTTACACATACATATATATATATATATATATATATAT
>NC_048416.1:21744077-21747848 GCF_013103735.1 Etheostoma cragini
CACATATACATATATACATACATATACATATATATACATATATATACATATATACATACATATATATACATATACATACATATATATACATATACATAATATATATATACACATATACATAATATATATATATATACATATACATACACATATATATATACACATATACATAATATATATATATACATATACATACACATATATATACACATACATATATATATATACAGTATATATATATATATATATATATATGTTACTCCACAACTTTTCCTGCCTTTCACCTATTGCATTCTCTCTCTCTGCCTCTTCCTTTCTCGCTTCTTCTGTCCCAAAGGACATGGAGAAAAGGAGTTGTTCTGTATTTAGATGATGTGTGTATTAACACTGCAGTGGAGGGCAAGTAGCATGCAGAGGTTATGGATAAATACTGCAGTATCAGGCCTCTGTAGACTTCAGCCATAGAGGGAAAAAACTGAAAGCAGCAAAAGATTAAAGGCTAGAGCATCTGCAATGTTACCGTAATTAACCTGCGTATATAGCTTCAGCTGATGGGATGCAGTAGTGAACGAGGTTTAACCACACATAAAAATGATTTGGTCTTTCATCTGATGTTTTCATTTCAGTTTGACTGGAAATTTAACAGAGCGAACTAAGCAGGGTTACAGTGTAGAAGTGCACCACAAGCCACTTAGGTGCATTTTTAGGTTTGTAACCTATTTAAGCTGAAAAGATAGTTGCACTACTCAGAACCAACAGCCCGAGTCTGCTGCAGCAGAGACAGCCAGCAACAAGGTAAGATATGTGCTGTACTGTGTGTCCATAGTGCATGATTCATGAAGCTAGGGGTCGATGCTGCCCTGTCAGGTCAACTTCTGAGGGACAGCACAGTACAGGGAACAGACGTGTGTGCAGGTGACCTTCAGCAATAAAGACAGAGTCATCACCACTCTGTTCCCATGTTTTTCACAACAGGGCAAGAGAAAGTGCTGCGCTGGTCCCTTCAGCACGACATAGAGGCTAATAGTATAGAGTAACTGTCCACTGGGACCTGCACAGAGGATCGCATTGCAGGGTCACTGCAATACAGTACAATGCAACATTCCCTCACTTAGTTCAGATGGGCTTGAGCGGATTACTTGCCAACATTAACATGTTTTGAAGCCTTGAGTTTGCCAACAAGCAAGAACTCGCACAATAAAAATATTTCACCAGAACAAAAAAATAGTGAAATCAACCTTTCATACTTAATAATTTTCAAACTTTGTTAAAGCGTCTGTTTAACGGTCCAGATTTGCTTGAGGGGAGACAGTTGTTTTGTTTTGTCAGTACTAACTGCCTTTATGCATGAGCATTCAGTGTCTAGGATAATTGACTGAATGAGTACTGTGGGTACAGTAAGCACAGCTGTGACTTCTGAAATGAGCGTGTGCGTATGCATGTCTATGTCTGATGCTGTTTCTATATGTTGGGGGAAGTATCCTAATGTGGTCATATAACTGACAATGCCTCCTTTCTGCTGCACAGGGAACAGGTCTGAAGACAAAAGGTCAGAGGACTTCCGTCAGAGGACACTTTTACTGTTACAGTATGAGACCAAACAAAAGCCCACAGGGACAGTCTCCTCAAGTTAGAGTACATCACTCCATCTGAGTACTAATTAACCCACTTTAATGATAAAGTAGAGTAAATTTCAGAGAATATTTTATTTTTATTTTAAGCATTTCACGTATTCGTTGCAGCTGTCGCTCTGGAGGTAGAGTGGGTCTGTCCGTGTTTAAATGTGTGTGGGCGTGAATGGGAGGCAAGTTGTAAATTGAATTGTCTTTCGATTGCCTGCATTTGGCTGTTTAGTGTACTGATGCAAAACATAGAAATAATAGTTGGTAATGTCACGTTTTAGACTGTATTACATTGAACTTAATACTGTAAGTACAAAAGGGCCTTAATGGTTTTTAAATTACAATCCAAGTAAAACTTTTGCACAGAAAGAGAGATCTTGCGACAGGGTGAAACAAAAACTAGTATCAAATAATATCAGAGGGGGAACCCCGATAGCTCAGTTGGGAGAGCGAGCGCCCATATATCAAGTCTTACTCCTCCATGCATGTCTGCATGTCATTTCCCCCCCTCTCTCCCCTTTCATGTCTTTAGCTGTCCTGTCAAAAGAAAGGCCAAAAATGCACATATAATTATCTTAAAAAATATATATATCAGAGGTTTGTCTTACCAGATCCTCAATGAACTCCTTGACAGCAGCCACCATCAGGATGAAGAGCAGCGGCACCAGTGTGGTCCACCGACCAGTAGGAGACACATCCGGAATTTGCTAAATGAGACAATTTTTTCACAAAATAAGGAGTATTGCAGAAGCAGACTACAATTTCTATGTAGTTTGTTATTGGCTCAAAAATAACCAGCCCCGGCCATAAACTCACCCACTCTGCTAAAACAATTTACTAGCACCCTTTAAAAAGGACGCCTTCTATACACAATATTTTTGTCTATAATTATATGATGGTCTGGTCAGCTCATTTGCAAATTTAATATAGTATCAAATTGACAATTTTGTGGGGGTGTTTTACACAAAGAAACAGACAAACACACTTACTGGTGTCATTCATCAACAATGTGGGCTGTGTCTCACTAGCCTGGTTTTAGAACTATGAATCAGCACGATCATCAAACATTTTGTAACCATTTGCCAGATCTCAATTACAAAAAGAATGGGTACTTCAAATTTAAAGAACCTATATTCAGCACAAAACACTTACTTAGTACTAACACTCTCCTTACATCTGAATCTTGAATGATTTTAAGTCTTTTAAAATGAACCGTCAAACAGTGGTGTAATTAAGGCCAAGCGAGGGGCCACAGGAGATCGTCACTGTAATACTGCTGGAAGGAAACTTAAACAAAGTAGATATCTTGTCCCCCTCATCTGCATAGATGTTTTATTCAAGGTTGCAACATCGACAGGGCAGGTAATGAAGATTCACACTGGCTGCTTTTCAAACCAAGGTCACTGGATAGAGTTCTTTCCCATCCTCAAAGCTCTCATTAACGGAGGGTAGTCTATCAGAAATGTTATATGGGTTAAGACTCATTTCTATGCAGCCTTCCTTCTCTCATTTAATTTTTTCTGCAAAGCTTGGAACACCTGAGACATACATTTTGGCTCCTTTGAATGATGTAGTATTAATTGGTGGTGGAGGCTTTAATTGTTCTTAAAAGGGATTAATGTTGACCTACAGTCGGCCGGCAAACCACTGCAAACCTCCCTAAGGCTAGAAAGTCTTTGTTCTGTATCTAAATCTAAACAGTGCCAGTATTGTGTCTCAGATCTAAGATCTGTGGCTGCTGTTGGGCAGTAATCAAAACATGAGCAGAGCCAATAATCACCTAAATTTGAAACCAGGAGAAATAACCTTATTTATTTCATGAATCTAATCCTAAATCTGTTCAAATCATACCTCATTTTTTTATTGTGGCTCCACATCAGCAGGGCTATTTAAGTGTCTTTCCTGCATCCCATGTACCACCAAGTAGAGAACAGTTCAGTTTCTTTACTACAGTGTAGTGGAAGGTGTACAGTGAAGGACCAACATATGTACAGCCCTCCATGGCACCCCATGCATGTCATATGCAGTGTGTTGAGCCTGCAAGAAAATCTAATATCCCTTTAGAAGAAGGCACACATAGTATTACATGTATTATTCATTATCAGGATTTAAAGTACTGTGTGTGTTTGTGTGTGTGTGTGTGCAGGGG
>NC_048416.1:21747948-21792117 GCF_013103735.1 Etheostoma cragini
CACACACACACACACACACACACACACACACACACACACACACTCCTTTCTGTTGTATCTTATATACAGTACATCGAGTCTGGTGGAGCCTTCAACAGCTTGAGAGTCCGACCTCCAGCAGTCTGACTTACAACTGTGTTAAAAGGGCCAGTCCAAACAGCCACTTTGGGATCTACATACTATATATGCCATGATGTATGCCAAGCCACAGGCAATGCTTTGCTTGCTTACTCACGCGCACACAAAAGCCGTCACAAAAACACAAGCAGAATATCAGAGTATAGCCTCCAACACGTCTTAAGGGGGTTAAGCATATGGAGGTTAACATTTGTCATATCACTGTTTTTTTCAGGGTTGTCTGAATCCTATTAGACAAGAACATCTGCAGCATGTTTTACTTGTAGCACTTCCACGAGCACAATGTAAACGTTACGGTCAAAAACGGCATTGGATTGGTTAATAAAAACAATTTTTACATTCACTGTCCTCCTGACAGCCTGGTACAGCAGAGCTGTCCACAGTGAGTGATAAGAGCGAGGCATTGTTCTGACAACAGTACAATGTAACACCAGCCTCACAGCGGAGCCTGATGAAGCGCCTTGTCAGAATAAGGGTCAAGAAAGGGTCTTTGGGGGAGCTTTGTTTCATTTAACAAAGCCTAGCCTAGTTATTTCAGTTTGTCAAAAGAAATATATCATCTTTGGGTCACCAGTAAAGACTGCAGTGTCATAGCTATTTACTGAGCCATGTAAAAACAATGATTAGATTTCTGACCTAGTAGAATAGCTTATATTTATGTTAAATAGTAAAATTGAACCAATGGGTTTGTAACATTAAAACGTTTTACTTTGAAAACCATTTGACTTCATGTGGTTTAAATTCCCCTCTTTGAAATTGCCTGAAAGTTATTTTTTATGAACCTTTTTCTTTTAGGTTGACAGTGTACAGTTATCTTTATGTAATGATGTTATCATCTGAAGTGACAATCACATGATATGCAAATAGATCTGATTTCTATTTCTATAGGACAGTTCCTTTTAACACAACACACAAAAACAAAGGAAAGCCAGATGAGTGAGAAACAAGGTTAGGCCATTTACGAATATTATATGATATGGAAGCAGTATTGTATCTAGGTTGGTGGTTATCATGAAATGTTTGTTTAGGGACCATTCGGACTTTATGGAATGGACCACTGGAGAAAAATACGGGAGGGTCTTGTCTTTTTTTTCTTTTTTGAAGAGAGGGTCATCCAACTTTTTTAGTTCAGGGGGGAGGGTCACCCAACTTTTGTATTAATGAAAACATATTTTTGTATGTAGCTCCATGTAGCTCTCTCAGTCTCAGTTCCTCATCGCTAGCACATGGGTCCCTCCCTGTTTAGTCAGACAGACAATTTGAGCTGTGCCTTTATAGAGATTTCTCAAACTGAATAAATCCGTCCGGAAAAGAATCAACACAAAACTGTTTTGCTAGTTCCATTGTGTTGTAACTAAGACATCTGCAAAAAAAAAAATTTATGATTTAGTTCAAAAACATTTAAAAACACCAACGTACGAAAACATAGTGGACCAGATGTGAGCTTTTATTTTGAAAAGTTATCAATAATAAGAAGAAGTTCAAAGTTTGCCATCATAAACTGAAACCATACAACCAGGAAGTGAAACGTGTTTTGTGAAAGGAAACAAAGACACTGTGTGTGTGTGTGTGTGTGTGAGTGTGTGTCTGACCCCATTAGGTTTGAGACAGATAGAGCCTGTTAATGCTAATGCATAGTTACCCCCTCAGTTTATCCCTTGAGATCCAAAGAAATAGTTGCTATTGAAGCTCCAGGTTAGGCCTAAAAACCTGGGCACCTCTCTCTTCTAATACATCTGTCATTCTGTCATCCTGGTCACTAGTTACCTCTGTACACTGTTACTTTCTCCACTGAGGCATGGCAAGGTAAAAAAGATCATTTACTTTTTGCTTAATGCATGATTATGAAGCTTACATTTTTTTTCCTGGCAGTGCTGTGCAGATTAAGACAATATGAGAAGCACCTCCTCCACTCACTCACAGATATATAGATTACAGCAATGCAGCAGTGATCAAAGGAACTTTAGTCGACATTGTTACCACAGTTGAAGGGTTTGAAATTACAGAAAATTTGAGGAGGAGGGAGGGGCAAGCTAGTCTTGTTTGACAAACTTTCAACGTCAGCAAGAAGTAACGTCACTCAACATTGCTTAGAGCACCTTCAAACAACGGTCAAGTAAACATTTTACATGTCCGAGAGTTTTGCTGGATTCCAGTTTTAGCCACACCTTTTATTGACACCTCACATCTTTTCTAAACAGTAGAAAAGCCCCCAAAAAACTAAATAAAACAAGTATCTTTCCCCATGACATTTAAGCACTTGAATTGGTCAAAATGTAACAAAATCAAAATGTAACAAAATCCAACAACTCTAGAATTCCTCAAGTGAAGGGCACTGAAATTACTTACAGAAAGAGAAACCTGGAGGAAAGCCAACATGTGATGATGATGTTCTGCACCATGACTTGCAAAACATCCATGATTGGTAAAGACAGCAGATTATGTGGTTACATGACTGGGTCAAGACTCAATCATGGACCATGGGAGAATCTAAATGGGCTGCCAGGGGCCACAAATAGAGAAAAATGATTATCAAATGTTTCCAGATGAAAACTATCAAGTAACCCATTGACTATCCATGAAATAAATATATATTTTAAATTACACAAAGTTATTACACAAAAAAGTGACGCCCTAACCCTGCAGTACACTGCCTTAGATAGTCAATTTCTGACAGCTAAAGGCCAACAACATTTACCAGCATACTGTATTGTCAACCACACAAGAGATAATCAAATCAGCCAAGATGCTGATTTTTTTGGTCAGACAGGTGGTTAGATAGTGTCTGACTTGGCATGAAGGATGATGATAGGTCTGTCCTTCTCCAAATAATTGAGTTTTCAAATACAACTGTGCACACATAGCTTGAATTGACATAAGTCAACAACTGGTTGAACCAGTAACCAATATAGACGAATGACCTCTTGTTTAAAAGCCCTTTAAGGGGATAATATCCCTGGTGCCTCTATTTGGGATTTTAACATTCATACAAGTACAGTAGTACGACAAATTACCAGGTAAATGTGATGGTAAACTGAATTGTGTGTCATTTGCAGAGTTTAGTATTGAATGTTGTTTTGCTGTTAAAATAAGTAGCTCAAATGTGGTCACAGTGATAAAGAAATTTACACAGAAAGTTGATTAAGATGTATGATAATGACGATGATTATTATCATTGTGTCTATGACTTTATGTATTTACGCATGTCACAATTTTCCCTTGTTTTCAAAACAAGACATGCAATATTAGCATTTCATGGATGGATGACAGTAAAATGGTTTGTAGAGCCACTCCTGTTTGCCATGGGATGGGCTGTCAACATCTCTGTGTTAAATCACGTTTACATTACAACCAGGGGGCGGTTTCACAAAAGCAGAATTTATTAATCAAGGATAATCGATAAAGCGAGGCTTGACCTAGTCTAATCTGTGCAGCCTGGCTTGGTGAGTTTCATGAAGCCCAAGCCAGACCGAGAAGGAGCGACTAGGTTGAGCCAGGCTGAAGTATTTTGGATAGATGCTTGTTCATGGCGTTGCATAAAACCCTGTGAGGACGATAACAGATTTACTGATGCTAAAATGGTGAATGTGCATTGTTCATTCTTTATACAGAGTGAGCAGCAGCTTCTTGTGGAAGTATGATAAAATGAAATACATTTTTTGTATGTAAAAAAGAAAAGAAAAAGAAACAGCAAGAGAAAGCGTGGAAGATGATTGAGGACCGACTAAATGCGCAAGAAGCCTAATAATATACATTTACTAACCAGTGCTCTGAATTGAAACCGTCATAATCATACCAAGGATCAAGGATTAGGCTACTAATCGTTTGCACAAATTAACCGATGTACTCTTTGCCTTAAAAGTAAGCAGAAGGAAATTTACCATGAAGATCCATGTTCTACAACGCTAGAATATGATGCGTAAATAAATCGTTTCTCCCTCTCTCTATGGGCTAATATAAAAAAAATCCCTAAATCATATTAACTTCCACTGCTTGCTTTTAATGCAAAGTGTACAACTGTTTGTTTTTGCAAATGACAAGTGAGTCATTGAATGTTTTCAGTTAGGAGCAGTAGTTCGTAAATGTATATTTTTAGGCTATCATCAAACTTCTAACAGCAATATGAACAGCAGTCTTCACACAGCAATATAACAGTCACAATGACTGTCACATAATAATAATGGTAAAACTAATGTGCACATCTTTAAATAATAACAATACTAAAATGAACAACAATGCACTTGTTTTTATGTGCACATGTATTTATTGCAGGCTGATAATAGGGTACAACCACTGTTGAGTGAACAGAAAACACTCCAGGATTAATACATGCTGGCTGTTAGCCTGGTCAGGAGCAGGGTAGCTGTAAAGAATACATCTCCATGGTAACTTAGGTGCCTCTGCTTTTGTGAAACCGAGTCAAGGCTAAATTGAGCCAGGATTACTGGGAAAACCTGGCTTAATCCCGTATCTTGGTTTTGTGAAATAGCCCTCAGATCTGCCAGCAAGTTCATCTAAATAAACAATCCACAACTATCCTCATGCATACAAAAGAGAACAGGGTGTCTTTCTGTTATGAGGCAGGAGTCCCATATGTGTACATCTGTGTGATGGTGAGCCGATATTCTGCAGGTAGTGATGCTGCAGAGGGAGAATGAGAGCAAGTGAAAGCAAGAACCCTGTGAAGATTAGATCCACCATTTATTACAGAGCCTGCTCCTGTGAGTCTTTCCACAGGTCACTTTGGGACAGCAACCAATCCTCTTGAACAAATTACAGCACTGTAGATGTTTAGAGCAGCTTAAAGCCTGACGGGCCACCAAGGCCTGAGGAGAATTTTTGGGCACTTATAGAATTCAAATGCTATAAGGACATAGAAAGCCTTATAGATACTGCCGTTCATTTATACATTACTGGTATGTTATGTACAGCATCAGTCATATTAAATACACGCAAATTTGAATCTGATTAAACTGGTAAATATAGCTATAGTCATACGTCAGATTAGTTGAATATTAGTAACTCTATAACAATGATTTGATCTTGATCATTCTAACTGCCTTATTTGAAAAATGTTAAAAGCATGAACTTCAACTAAATAGAATTAATGTGATATTTTCCATTTTTATTTTTCAGTGAACGGAGGCCACCCACTGAATTAAAGACCACCTCTTGTAAGGCCACAAAAATGTAATACACTTTCAAATATACTGAGGTGCCCTTTCACAGAAAAGGCCATATTACTTACAGTTCTGTTATGTAACATAGTTCAGCCATCATCCAGCTGGTACTCCAAACAGGTTAATAATTCTAAATCTTGTTTGCAAATGCTCTTTGAACTGGGTCTGGTAATAATTAATAACCAAAGTCAAAAAATGATTTGTGACACTTCTCACTCATGATAACTACCTACAAAAGGAGCTCAAATGAAAAATAAAGTAGAATCAGCATCCACTTCCTTACAGTTGAATAAATGGAAATAAACAAACTGGAGTATGGATAGTAAGATATAATGCAATTATAGCTGCTTGCAATTGTTATTTGTCACGTCAATACATGAAGCTGACCCAACAAATGGCATTACTATTAGCACGCCTGCATTTTTCATTCATTAATTCTGTTCACTTTATAGCTGTGTCTGTGTATACAAAGCATATACATTCTCAAGCGGCTCGTGCAGCAGTAATGCTAACAGTAATATTCCTTGACAGAGGACGGCCTGACCAAACAAGCCTGACCTTTAATGCTAAAAGCACTTCACTCCTCCAAGAGGAACAACAGGATAAAAAGGGTCAGACTGGTTTGTCTGGGCTACGACGCCACTGGTGATACAAATCTTGGACGTACTTATCAAATATCATATGGCTTTCGGGTGCTTTGTCATAATACCTGCAGAACAGCCCTCTTGTACATAAGTAGCGGCTCCTCACATCAAAGCCACTGGTCTGTACACTGTTTTAACTACGGGGCAAATATTCAAACATTAAACATCATCTTAAGAGGGTTGAATACAAGATTTGCAAGCTAAAGTCAATCATCTATTTACTTACTGCTTTGCAGTCAAGCCTTAGAAGGCCAGAGTGTGCAAGGATTGTACAATATATTTCCTCAAGACAAAATTTTGACAGCATATGCTCAAAAAAGCCCTGACTACCATATAGTCAAAAATAGCAAAAACAGCAAAATGCTTGAGAGAATACAGCTTTGAGCATGAATTTTAAAGCAGCTAGGATACCCTTCAATTGTAGGTAACATGAGAAAATCATCTTTAAAACACCTTCAAAATTACACTGGGAATCCTGGATGATAATTCAACCTTGTGTGACTGATGTGAAGCCTTGTTTTCCTGACTAAAAAGCAGCAGGCAGCAAGCAGTGGTAATACCACCCAAAAAAGGGTCACAGTTGCCTTATGCAGGGCTCTTACTGGTACTAGAACTTGCAACAACATTTCCTCGCTGATTACATTGCCACACTGATATTAACCAAAATAGATATGTTGCTGATTTTGGATATCGTAATATCGTAAAATAACATTTTTTTTTTTTTAACTTACCAGACTGTTCTAGCTCTTCTATTATTATTCACCTTTACCAATTAAGTAATTGTATCCATGTTAATGAGTAGGCTGTTTAACAAAGATATAATTTTGTAAATATTTTGTGAAAGCACCCAATTAAACCCTACAATAATAGATTATTGCCTCGCAATATCAAGGTATTTGGTCATAAGTTATCTAATTGATTTTCTCCATATTGCCCAGCCCATAATCAACCGTGTTTGGCTGTTCTCCTTGGCGCCATCACGGCAGACCTGCACTACTCCTCCCTCCCTGCACTGACTCCATGGGGGGGAAGCCAAACACCAGCGTTCAATAACCGTTAAACACATACTATGAGCCCTATTTTAACGATCTAAGCAATGGCACAGGTGCGTTTAGGGTGTGTCCAAATCCACTTTTGGTAGTTTGACGGCAGAAAGAAGGGTCTGTGCACCGGGCGCATGGTTCAGAAGGGTTGTACTTAGCGTCTTTATTAATTCATAGGTGTGTTTGGGCGTAACAGGCTATAAACCAATCAGAGTATCATCTCCCATTCCCTTTCACAGACAGGTGTGTTTGTACCTTGGGGCATTGCTATTATGATGGCGGATTCATATTTTTATTTTTAATCTTTTGCATGTGTGTGTGTTGATGCGCTTCCCTGTGTGGGTGAACAAGCATAGTGTGCACGTGCTGTGCATAGGCCTAGGCTCATATTACTAATTCACTATTAAAATAACTATGGAATGTCTATTGACTTTAGAACAGGTTTTTGTTGGTTAATGGCGCGATCATTTCCAGCTGCCTCAAGATAGAAATACGCCAAGAATTCGCCTGAACACACCTCCGTGTAAGTCCAGCACACCCATGGGCGCAGGGCTATTTGCTATTTAAACAACATGGGCGCTGGACGGGAAACTGACACCTGTGTCAGTCTTAAACTACCAAAGACACTTACGTTGGGTGCAAGAAAGGGCCCTATAGCTCTTAATCAAATTCTCGGTTCATACAATACATAAATAGTTCCCATCACATTCAATACATTTCTATAAATACAACAGCACCTCACCTGACTCGATTGTTGCAAAACTTGGTGAACTGCGGCTGGTTGAGGTATATCAGTCGAGCATCTTCTTGGTCAGCTAAGGACGTCTTTTCTGTCGTGTCCTCTGTCTTTTCATATCCTGCAGCGTAGGAGAAAAAAAAAAAAAGACATTCTGTAAGGAATAAAATCTGCCTTGAGCACAAACAAAAGTAAGATGAAAAAGTGTTTTGAAGTGTTTGAGTTGTTGCCTGTCAAAAAGTCCCTAAAGGACTCTTTGGAGTCTGTAAAAAGGTAAGTCAGAGATTTCAATACTCAAAGTAAAAACTAGAGTGACCTTGGTGCTTTAGAGGCCTGAGATATAGATGTTTTGTGTGCTGTGTGGGATAAAGTTGGCATTCTAAAACATCTTATCGTAATACTTTTCAAACGAATAGTTCACAGTCTGAAAAGTGTGTTAAACTACATTACACCTTTCTTTTATTTTTCAAATTCGATAGAGTACAGTACACAATGTGTTAGCCATTGTAGTAGCCTAGACAGTACATTGAGGAGACATTTGTTATTATCTGTGTGATACACTTGCCTCAGATCAGGAGAAATAATCTAATAGCAGTATAATGTTCAAATTATGATCTTAATGTAATGACACGGTGCTTTAGAAACTATAACAGCGGGATTGCCAAATGACATGTCACTGACAATACATCTCTCATTACCTCCTCCACAGTAAAATGCCAATGGAAGAAAACCTTTTTCTAATAATACAGGGAATCACAAGCTTTACGTTAAACAGCCTGACTCATCCAAAGTAACATACATCTACTGTATAGGAAAGCAACAATCATGATATTCCTGTTGGAGTTTGGAATTTCCTGTTAAAATTGACATCCTGCTGGCAACAGTAGAAATGACTAATCTGAGAATCCGCTACAGTAATGTGGTGTCATATAACCACAGTACAAGGGTCCTGGACATGTAAGGCTTTGATCCAACTGTAATTTTAATGATTAATTCCACTGTTTTAATTACAAACCGTACAGTTTTAATAATGCATATATTCTCCACAAATAGTCTGTCTTGTTGACCATTAAATGAAAAAACAACAACTAAATGTTTAATTGTCAGAGGCTGCTATTCACCGCGGAAAACAATATCAACAAACCCTCTCCTTGGGTGGATAACACTCTTTTTCTCTGAAAGAGTCAGTACTGATCCACTCCCACTAGGTTCAACAAAGTGGGATGGAGCCATGTAGGCAATATCAACGCATCAAATGAGGGCGTACATGGGTCGTAGAGATGCTAATGTATATAAAACATTTCTTTTCTGTTCTGTTTTTTAAAACCACACAACTATTCTTATTTTTTGATTGGCAAGAGACATTTCCGTGTCTTACTTTGCCTCTGTAGGCAAGGTCTTAAAACGTCACAGAAGGACAGTTAACATGCATGCTTTCCATGCTGGAGACAGGTGCTGCGTCATGAAAAATGTATGTCTAGGGATGTTCTGGGAATATCTCAAGCCTGTAGCTTGAAGCTGCTTACTACAGTGAATGACGGAAAATAGTAACACAAAAGAGTCACTCTATTAATCAGAAAGTAACTCACTAAATGTCCAAATATGTACAAGGACTTACATCCTGTATATCCAGTGTATGTATTGACAGGGTAAGATTAACCCATGTAAATACAAATCCATGGTTCCCTCCTAATGCCTCGGTAAGGCTTTCCTCTTTTAATCATCCCTCAAAAATCTGAACAGACATTTAATACTATTCCAGCTATTCATGAACCAATAAATAGCATTGTACAGACACTTCAGCTGGCATGGAATAAGGCACTTAAGGTACTGACATAACATTCACCTTTCTCATTTTGAACACCTTGTCAAACATCATGCTTATAACATCAGTGCCAGCTTAGAAAATAGGGCCCTGGTAATATTTTCAGGTACATTCCATACACACGATGAGGGGTGCTTATTCTGTAATATCTGACGTTGAGCGACACTGACCAAGCGTCCGTATTTTACGAGTTGGGAGTGAGAATGTATTGGATAAGCATAATCGTTTTTCCAATCATTTTTAAATAATTAAATAAAAAGAAATTCTCTCAGGTATCACGTTTTTCGCAATTACAAACAAATTCTTAGCCTTTTCCTGTTTTATGTTCAAATATTTCATCGGTCAAACAATTAATTAATTGATCAAAAACGTTAATTCGTTTTCACTTTGCAAACATGAACGTGCAGCTCATGTTTATGAGACTGACTTCTCCTTAACTTCTGTGAAGGTGGAAAACTAATTTGTACTGAAGTACCATGTGAAGCTAAAATATCTAACACATCTAAAGAGGTAGATTTGACAGGCCTCATTTGTTTGTAAGATAAGAAATGATAAAGTTCCTGAGGTTCACATTCCCCTACCCTCGTGTTTTAATTGATATGTCTAGATAGAAGTCAACATTTTCCTCGGACTCTCAAGTTGCATGCATGTGATCCGGTGGCTGCTGCATGGCTTTCCCTATCATGCAACAGTAGAGGTGTTAGCGGTTATGAGGTAAGGACAGGCCTAGCATAGCTTCCACAACTAAAGTTAAACCCTGGAGTTTAAAAATGGAAAGAAGGGTCACTCTGAGGCATGGAGGGAGGGGGACACAAGAGAGGAAACATCAACAACAAAACGCTGAGTCATAAGACCAAAGCCTCATACCGGATATGCCCCGGTTGCCGTCCCCCAGCCTACAGTCTCTCTTTCTTTCTTGTCACGTCAAGATGAAACGGAAGGCCAACGCAGTCTTCAAAGTCAAACTTACTCTGCTCTTTTTTCCCCTCTCTCTTTTTCACCTTACTCTTGGGACTTTCTCACTCATGTTACACAAACCCTGAATCTTAAATTACAGGGCTTGTTATTTTGATGATCCACTTGGCTTTGGGTATGGGATTACTGGAAGAGTGACTGCCAAACCTTCCTTCTTTCCACCATTATCTTCTGTTACTTTCTCTCCTTAGCATGTCCTCAAGGGCTAAAAATAACTGTCCCCCTGTAGTCATTGGTCATGGTCCCTGGGGAAAACACGGTTTGGCTATCCCTACCCTCTAACGGAAGACGTCAGATCAGCATAGGTGGTTTATTGGATTAGCGTGGTGGTAAAAGGGTGTGTGGATCCAGGCAGGAGATTAAAGAGAGGTGCCTACTGCTTAAGCAGGGAAACTTCCTGCCATAATACCTTCGGTTATCATGTGCACTGTTTAGGTAAAGAATAAATACAGACTAGACCAGTGATTCCTTGAAATAATTGACAAATCTGTTTTTTGTTGTATATTAAAAACAGGGTTGACTAGAAAGCAAGACAGACGGTGGTTGTTTTTTTAAATTTGGAGAATAGGTAAGACAATACAATAACAAAATATCAGCAAAGCAATCCTTTGCCTATTATTCACTGTAGTCAATTTGAAAAAAGGAAAAACAACAACATGCAAACACATTTCAACAGGTGTTTCATCTTCCCACATAGTAGAACACAGAGTGAAATCAAATTTTAGTGGTATCTTAATGGGATTTAAATGTTGCCCTGGGACAACTATAAAATATACTTTCAGGCCCAGTATCACCACAGCACTACATAATATTCCTGAAGAGCTGATCCACTGATTCTTCATCACGTTGGTGGTAGGAGAGGAGGTAACTTCCCTACTCCTGCCTGTAGGCTTAGCCTTTTTCATTTAAAATTAAACTAGAATTCACAGCCAAGAGCTCACATGGTGACACTGGGAAGACAGGTGGTTGGGAATGAGTAACAGCATTGAGTAAAGGTGAGGAAAAGGACATTGACTCAAAGGCATGCTACTAGGGCTGCACAATTAATCGAATTTTAATCACAATCACGATTTTGACTTCCCACGATCAAATTTGCGCGGTCAAGCTTTTTTTTTTTTTAAAGCGTCATTTCATAGAACGCTCCGGTTCACATCTCTGACCTGGGCCAGAGATGTGACCCATTGCGAGAATATCATAGTTCATAAAAATGCAGCACAGTGAAGATACAGACGTTTCATACACACGACGTGTGTATCCGCCATTTGACCCGTACATAATGAGTCAGCAGTCTCTCCGTGAGTAGCGTCCATCACACTCCCTCTCCCAGTTATAAATAGCCTATGTGACCATACAATTTGTTTTGGTTAAAATCAACAAACAATTGTGAGAATAATCGCGTTTAAAATTTTGATCAAAATAATTGTGATTATCATTTTGGCCATAATCGTGCAGCCCTACATGCTACCTTTTCTCAGTATATCAGGCCGCCCAAAAAAAATCCTGTCACAGAATTGGGAAAAAAAATAATAATAAAATAAATAAATAAATAAATAAATAATACTTGATAATATGCCAAAGCATGATCATGAGCTTGCACATCAAGAGACAAAGCCAGCAACAAAGTAAGCCAAGAATCAAAATCTTTAAGAAGCTTGGGTAATCAAGGAATTAGTGTCTACAATGACAAATGAAAACCGGGGACTGGCATAGCTGGTGACTGCAGCATAAGGCCTGTGTGAAACAGCAGGCCAGAGGAGCTGGCAGAGCAGCTGTGATTGATGTCGAGTCTCTGTGTTCTGAATGGGCCCTCGCAACAGGACTGTGCTGTAGTAGGCCAGGTGCTGCAATGCACCAGTTGCAGCTAGTACAGCTAGTGCTCAACTTTTGCTCTCTCCTTTTAGCAGCTTTGACACAAGGGGTTGTATACAAAGTTTATTTAAGAACTGCAGACAACACAAACTCTTGGGTTGTGTCAAACGTACAAAAGGTGTTTAAATAATAATAATAATAATAATAATAATAATAATAATAATAATATTTGATAGGAATAGCACGTATTTGCACTTGTTATTGTCACTTGTTTCTGAACCGTATAAACAACATCTTAATATACTACTACTACTACTACTACTACTACTATATACTGATTATGTACGGTTATGCTATTCTGATAACTACAGTTATACACTAGTTAGTTACTGTAGTTAGTTGCTAGTTGGCAGCAGAATTACTTGTCTTGAAAGTCTTGACCAGTTAGTTTTAAGATTTGTGCTTCTCATGTCTTCAAAAGCTACTATCTCCAGATTTCTGCTACAGTTACTATTCTCGCACACCTGATCCAATTAAAGGCTACATATGGAACACTTTAATTGGTTTAGAAAAGCAAAAGTAAAGCCAGAAAGTAGTTGGCTGGGCTTGTGTTGTTCTGGCCCGTTAATCCCACTATTACAAATGAATAGGGTGAATGAAAGCAGCCCTCTATTATTTTACAATAACAATTAATATCAATACAGTGTCAAAATACAAAGCTGTTACAGTTGACATACTAAAAGAAACCATATTAACCAGCGTGACATGCATGTGCACCCAGACAGTGACTGTGGCCTTTAAAAGTAGCACCCAAGGCCAACCTAATAGGTCATTGCCACAGTCCAAGAGTCTGGGGGAGAGAGGTGGAGGAAGTTCCGTTACTAAAATAGCCTGTCCTCAAATGGGGTTGAGTGGATCCTCCAACTCGGGAACAATGGATGGAGATAATAGAGGAAATCTATGTACTGGAAAAATTGACACATCACAATTGACACATCACAATTGACACATCAACACAGATGGAGGACACATGACTGAAATGGACTTTTCTCAGGACCTTGAACAGCGAAAAAGACTATTGAAAGAACAATAGATAAAGAGGACGATATTGAGAAAACTAATGAATGAACAAGAAGGAATGCAACTCCCAACAGGACTACAGTCGGGTTTTTTTTTCCTTGTGTGGCTTTGTTGGTTACAAAAAGTGAAAAAAATCAATAATACCTCTGCCCACCTTCCCCTCTCCAATGGGATCTACCACCCCCACATCCCACTCATTTGCTTAGTTTCTAACACACTGTGTGGATAATGTCCTCATCCACTACCCCTGATGTCTAAGTCACAGGTGCTCTTAATATTTCCTGGTGGACACTGTGCATTTTCTCACCCCAAATCTCATTAACTGTGGCCGTGTCACGGCTCAACTACCCTGACATCAATAACAAGAGCGGGAATAGGAAACTGGGCAGATACTCACTGTGAACATATCTAATTTGTGTTATATTAGGCTTCATAACAACACCTTTCATCTATTAATAAAGCCAGCATATTACTCATACTAGTTGGCTGTATTAAAACAATGTATAGAGCCATGGGAAGAGAAAAGAGAGAAAAAAGTAACCATGAACAAAGGAGCCAAATAAAGCTCAGCAACAGTAGAGCACAGAAGCACACCACTCTGGAGGGGAAGCCTCTGGAGGAAGGATCAATGCCATCAAGTGTCGTAATGAGTTTGGATGCAGGCCAGATGTCAGGATTATTGCTTGTGTCAGCCAACAGACAGACTGGTGAAAAAATAGTCACAAGGGGTACGTATTTTGGAGACAGTGCCCAATGGGGAAAAAAACCGGGCCCAACATGCTTTGGCATGGTGAAGACATACCGGCCTTTCCTGGTCTGTCCTTTTATCTAAGGGCGTTTTCACATCTGTAGTTTGTTTGCTTTGGTCCGAATCAGTTGGTGAGTTTGTAAACTTGGAGCAATTTGCCCTCGGTCAGTTTGGTTTGGTTTCACACCTGGAAAAATCCAAGCGTACCAAAATGCACCATTACAAATCACGCAAGAACATCCACTCCTGTTATTGGCCGGATGTTTCTGGGGGCAGGAGCAATAAAGTAAATACAGGTCCTATGCTCTGGACTAGTGCATATTTTTTTGCATCTCCAAGGTCAAACCTGCCAATTTCATTAAAATGATCAGACATCGTTTGAGACGTTATTACATCTGCTCTGGTCATCAAGACTTTGCTCTGCTCTGCCGGTGTCCGTCTCCAACTTGAGCGGCAGCTGGTCTGACCATGGAGATACGAGTGATGGCCTCTTCCAGCAGGCTCGGTACGCTTGTTTGGTCCGCTTTTGGTGCGCACTCTAGTGTGATTGCCGCGTTTTCACCTGCCAAAACGAACCGCACCGAAGAAGCAAATGAACTCTAGTTCTATTCAACCAAACTAAAGGCTGTCGGTGTGAAATCGCCCTAAGTGTAGGTTACAGAGACTATCTGAACCCATTCAGCATGGAAAATTCCTTCTGTGATACCTGTCATTTCCAAGAAACGTAAAGTATGTCAATCAGAATAGAACACTTGTTTTTTTAGCTTAAATGTTAATTTATGTTCAGGCTAGTCTCTAGAAAACTGCTGAAAAGCATGGTTACAATATTCAACACAAACAAATAAAAAAACTAAATATAAGAGAAATGACAAGTACTCTAGAATATGAAGTATTAATAATGTATTTTCCATCAATGCTAAAATATTGTTTATAAACAAAGCAATAAAAACCATCCTTTGCAGATTTATGATCCTGAGTGGTAATGTTTTAGATCAGATCAGGCAGAAGTGGTGGGGGTGGAAAATTATGGCTGCGATGACTGTCAACACAAGCAAGATTAAACACTTCTAATAGCGGCAATGACAGGAACAAAAATGACCTGATATTCAAGCATTTGACCGAGCACAGCACGTCATGACACTCCAGGATCAACTACAAGACATCGTTGTTTAAGTCAAGATATTTTTAGCAACTGTATTTTATTCTGTCTACTCATATTTGACCTAAAAAAAAGCTTAAATAACATATTGTACAAAGATATCATGTCACCTGCTGGCAGCATTTTACAACTTCTTTGGTCACTACTATGTCTATGATTACACCGTGATTAGTCAGTTGGCTCCTTGACTAAGCCTTAGGATTCCTCAGAAAAGGCCCATGAGTCAATCATTGGGGGTAGAACATCCATCAGGAGGCAAATCAATTCATTTGGCTTTTTGTTCTTCCAGAAATAGGTCCAGGCAGAGTCCAATCTAACTGTTGAGATACCGAACAAGCACTAATGAGCCAAAGAGAGTTGAAGGCTGGTCAATAAAGTGTAGATGAGGAGGCACGTGACCTGGGTAAAACCAGGCTTCCACTTGATTCATTCAATAATACCAGGGTGGGAGGGAGCAGGCAGCTTCGGGCTACTGACACTGATCTAACACAAACAAATGAACTGCATCTATAGTACAGTCAAGAGGCTTTGTAAAGAAAAACTGTCTCAAACACTCTGACAACAGAAAATGCAGAAGAATAAAGGGAGACAGAAAGGTGCGGTGTAGTATGGAGTTCAGCATTGTCAGTGTGCACATTGTTCACCTTCACCTGAGGCTATTTCCCATAGTTATTAGGGTCAAATTAGTTCCAAATCCCTGGGCTTTGGGATTTCTCAACCCACTGAGCCTAATGTGCCATTTATAGCTGCTCATCACCAAAGAAACATCTGTATATGATTTGTTTATTCCAGATAAATATCTCAGTAGACAGAGCAGCCACAGTCTATTCATCAGATTTAAAGTCCCAGAGATGAAAGTCCCTGGCCCCCCACAGCCACTGATGGTGTTGAGCTGGAGGAGGGTATACATACCGCCTCAATCTAAGCAACAGTAAAATCATTCATAAGTCGCTTATCAGATCACAATGTTGTAACCAGAACTCACAAAAACAACAGGGCAGCTGCAGAATTAATCCTCCTCCCTTTGAGGCTCCGTCTGGCTCCCCATAGGCTCAGACAGGCTACAGTGGGACGGACAGTCCAGAGACAACACAGGCAGCTGGGGCTTGCTGTGACATCACATGGATGGCCTGGCCTGGCTTAGCTTAGAGAGGATCTACAGGGACAGAAACCTTTCCACTGTGTGCAACTTTATGAATGATAAAAGCGATGGGTATAGCGCAAGCAATTCAAACATCTGAAAACAGGAAATGCGCCTCGAGTCTTTAGGGCTGTGTCAGGGTTGTGTCCGACCTCAAACTACTGTTCCTTTCCTTCATCAACAAATCAACACATAAGGTGTCACAATTTTAGTTTTTAACCCTTTTGTTGTCCTCGGGTCAAACTGACCCCTTTCACAGTGTTTTATATCCGAAATATGGATTTCTTTCACCCAAATGGCCCAAAAATAACATGGATGATTCCATACAACGTTCTTCAGGTAAAATTAATGACTACTTTCATTGAATTTTTTGGGTGATGTATTTAATCTTATAGCATTTGATTTTTGTTTTAATGGTTTCAAAACAGAATCCGGACTGAACTTTGATATATACTCATCTGAGAACCACTCAACATCCTCGGATCTTAACTATTAGTCAAAATAATTCATAATTTCTGCCTTTATAATTGAAAAGTTATGTATAATTTGACATTTTCAATTTTGACCTGGAAGGACAAGTTCAACGATTAACGGGAAGACTAAACGAGGGTTAATTTTGATTTAGGTCCCTCCCCAGCTGTTATGGAAACCACCTCAGAAGTGCTGGAAAAATCCAATAGTCAACTTAAAGAAAACAAATGAACAAACATGGTAAATCAATGAAAAAAATCAATTACGCTATAACTATACCAGCAAATTCAAAAAACTAAATTAAGAATTTAAGTTACAAGAAAGTTATGAGAAATCAAGCTGAGTGAAAAATGAAGGTCTGTACCAAATTAACAGCATAGGTTTTGATACCATATATTTCACTATGTCATGTGCAGTTTACAGCATAACGTGAGAATTAACCACTTCTTTGTTTCGTTTTTATGATTGTAAATATAACACCTCTGGATTTGTTACCGTAGGCTATGGTATCCGTTAGCATTTTAAAGAAATGTAAGGCCTAAAACCAGTTTTGAGCTGTGGTACCTCATTCTTCACCTGGGCCGTTCCTCTTCCTGTATTCTCAGTGTACAAATGTAGTGTAACCAGGGCTGTACTCAACCAAAGAAAATCTAGGTCGACTGAAGTCGTAAAAATTTGACGGGGGGCCTGAAAAATGCAAAGTTAATTAACTGGACTGTCCGCACCACTTGTAGGCTATTTGCAGTATATTGAATCGTTTTTGACCTAATTATTTTGCACTGAAATGCCACTCGTCTGTCGGCTCTGACGGCGCTGCATCAGCGCTCTGTGCATGTCCTCGCACTTAGCGGCTGAACATCGGAGCTCGGCTTTGCGGCTCAGACACGAATAGACTATTAATTTAAAGCTTTTACTCTTAAACACAAAAGGCACGTCCACTTTAATCTATTTTTAAACATATCTGTGGTCAAGCTCAGCGCCTCGCTGTGTTGTATTAACTCTGAAACTTTCTCTTTGAGTCCCTCACATTTTGCGTGATGGCATGGCGTGCTGGCGCTGTATATTGACAAGTTCTTAAAACCTCAGCCCTCCACAACAACAATGGGCCTTATATCCTGAGCAATAAAGTCGACAATTCCTTCCGTGATATTATTTTTGCGTTTGGATGATAGAGGCTTAACATCCAGCGTGGTCTGGGTGTGTCTGGGGAACGCTACCGTCAATGCGGGTGGGTGCGCCTGTAGTTATAAAACGATTATTAGACTACGAAACATGCCAATTCTGATATGTTCATATAGCCTGCTCAAAACAGACAGGGCAACGTAACGCAGACAAGTTAGCGTACCGTTTTTAAGTGATATGACATGTTTGTAATAGAGCTGCGATATGCAAACTGTTTCTTGCAAACTTTGCATTCAACTTTTTTCCGCTATCTATTTTTGTAAAATGCTGCCATACTGGCGATGTCTTCGACATAGTTGAGGAAGACTGACTGTGAATTAAACTCACGATTAACTAAATATTCAGCAAACCACTAAAACAAGGCTTTCTACTTCTTTCTTCAATCTGTCCCCAGTGGGTTGGGCTAATCCAAAAAAAGAGAAAACAAGGGGGGTGTTCTAAAGACAGACGGTTACCTGTGAAAAAGGGATGCTCTGAAAACACCCCCATTAGCAATTAGTGCTTTCCACCCATAGACCACAACGGTCTATGCTTCCACCCGATGAAATTAACACGGCAAAAAAATCGACCAATCAGAATTTTGGTTGAGCCAGAACGTATCGACCAATAAATCGACTAGTCGACTGGGAGAGTACAGCCCTAAGTGTAACCACTGCAAGAATACTAGACTAACCTGTTGAGCAGGCCATTTAGAAGATTACCACACATTTTTAGCAGCTGCATAATGTTGCATATTGTAATGGGAAAATTACATTTAAGCATGATTTCATATATCCTTCAGTAGTATTAATATATTATTCGTTACAAATTTTTCAGTTACAGTATAGGACTTCATTTAATTCCTCCTGTATGGTATGTGTCCTCCCTAAAGAAGAGATCACAGCGGTTTGTTTCTAAAATGTACCTGTTGAAGGTTGGTGTCCTGTAGTCTAAAAAACACAGTTTTCTATGCTATTTATCAATGAGGGTGCAGAGTTGGGACATCTTCTATCTGTATGTGACCAAACGACACGAGGTTGCCTTTGGCAGCTAAGATAAATGACCAGCAGAGATGGGCGCGAGATGTAGAAAAGATGTAGAAGTGGCTCCAACTTGTCTGTGTGTTAAGATTAATTGTTTTGCTAAGATTAGGCATTTTTTCCATACAAGGTCTCCTCTTGCTGAAGAAAAGAGAATATAATACCAGGGTTTTGCTACTTATCTTTGTCAGACTCTCTGCAAGGTTTGCCGCTGTAAACTTTGTGTGACTGTTTACCTTTTTACTCTGCAGAGTGTAATAAAATACGCCAAAAACCAACTCAGTCATTTTGCTCAGCTGTCTTTATTTTTGTTTCAACAAGTCTCACTTCAAAACCTTTCGTCTCTTGCTGTACAGAAAACTTCCACAACAATAGATTCTCAGTTATGCAACTAACGGCCAACAAAAGGCCACAATGGTATGGTAAAAAAAAAAAAAAGTTGTTGCGTCCCTGTTGTAAGGCCAACCGAGATGCCTCCTGTCTGACAGATTTACCCAGACTTTCCTGAAGATTAACATGTTTATAACTAGCACAGAAAAGCAGGTGACACTTATTGTGAAAGGAATACTGAGGATGTGGAAATCTAGGGGGAGGAATGTACACATTAAACTTTCTCAGTAGAGATCAGGAGCTCACCTCATGTTTCTTTACAAAACGTTGGTAATTTTAACAAAGGTTATCAGAGGCCACTAAGTTTGAAAGTTTTTCTGCTGTTTAGTCTGACTTTTGTTAATCGTAGTTGTATGTTTTATTTTAAAGTATTGTGATCTTGCACGGCTCCTACCATGGTCAGGTCTCAGGTAAAATGAAGGTAAAATAAAAATAAGTTTTAGTTGCCTAAGCTTGAACAAATTCTGGAAAAAAAACAAACACATATTTGTTTATAAGGCATCACTTTTATCTGACTTACTGCGTGGAGGTGTGGGGTGACAAAAGCACAACACACTCATGCGTACTACAAAATAGGAAGTTAGTTAACAATGTAAAATAGCACAAACACACTCACAAGCTGTTTTCAAAGTCACATGGATCTTGTACATTTTAAGACTTCACAAATGTATAAAGTAAGAAATAATTTACTTCCGGGCTCAGGCAGTGAGCAAAGTTTAAAAGAAAAATATATTGTGTTCATACCAATTCAAAGACTAAGCATATTTTATTGCGTGGGGTGAATTTGTGGTATGGTTTGAATATTGAACTTAAGAAAAGTAAAAAAACTATTTACCAAGATTCACCAAAAAAGGAGGTACAAGGGAAGAGGAAGGTTTGGTAGGATCAACGTGAGGTGTTTAAGTTACATATTGTATGATTGCCACTGGGTAGATATTTGGCTTGTACATAATAGCACCGGATGGTTAATTGTGAGTTGTTTATACATAGTGAGTTCATTGTTTGAGTTACGGAGAAGGGGTAGGACCACATAAGTGTATACGTCCTCCTACTTTTTTACAACCTGTAATATTTATGTATGCTGTTTATTTATGATATCTATAGGCATTTAAGAGTTTGCTATATGTTTATATGTCTACTTGTGCATATCTGGTAGGAAAATCTAACAAAACCCAGTATTGGGATACAACTAATCATATTAAAGACTCAGAAATATATCTGAAATATGGGTAAAAACATAAAGACTGAACTAATTTGTATCATATGTACAACAGCTATAATATCAAATTAGCTAAGCAATGATAACTAATCCATCCCAGAGTTTAGTTATGCTGAGTGACCTGATGTGCCGTGTTAGTAGAGTGAACAAAGTAACATGTGTACAACACACATGCTGTACACTCTTTCCACTCTGTAGAGGAAGTAATAAAAAGGACGTCTTCCTTGTCCATTATTGGCTCAGTCTTCAACAGCATTAATGTAAACAGACTATATCTATTACTAACAGGATCATTTACAATACCTCTTTTACTGCAGGAGCACAGGCATTCATTAAAGTGATCAAAGCATTCTAATTGTTAGCACAATCATCTAAAGAATATGTCGAATGTCTATGTTTGACCCATGAATGTCAAACATAGGATTACGGAGTAGGTGATCAGTAGGATGTAAAGAAGTAACGCAGCACAGATTTTTAAATGAAGCTACTTTTATATTTTACCTGCTGCGTCAACAACTATGCCTTTCCAGCACATCAGTCCCAGATCACAAACGTCCACCTATTAAGACCCAGAAACTCTCAAGTGTTATCTAAAGAGTAATCTTAACACAGTAGTATACAGCAGTATTTACTGTAACAAAACTGCTGTACTAAGTAATGTGTGTATTTATTTGAAGCAGCACCGTGGCCTAGTTGGACATAAAAGTTGAGATGGGAACGAGGCCATAAAATGCTCGACATCTTGAGGGTCAGGAGCAGCAAGAGTTTTATCTTCCCAGCCGTTGATGTTGTTGCCTCCCTGTGGAGTGCCTGCCGACACCTTTCCATCTGACCTTGTCCTCCCGCTGTGACACCATCACATTGACTATCTCTTGGCACGTGGAGGTTTGCTGCATTTTCCTGCTGCTTTTGTGTGTGTGTGCATCACATAGACAACCACAGCCAGCCCAGAAACAAGACACCAGCTAAATAAAATGATGATTGCAGATACATTTTAGGGCCTCTCAGTGTCTAATGCTGCTTTTATGAATTATTTGACGTTTGGGAAGAGGAGGTGAGAACAGAGCTACTGTACATCTTATGAGCTGATGGATAGGTTGAGGAGAATGGAAGATTTATCGCCCTAAGAGCATGTTTGCAACGCAGCTTGTCAGTGGCTCGTGAATAAGGATCGATCTGAGAGACATTACTGGGGAAGTCCAGCTGACCTGCAGCGCAGAGGCTCTAATAAATTCCAGAAACATGTATAGTTTGGGGACTCTTGAACCATTCAGAACATTAACAGTAATAGAGAAAGGTTAGTGTCTCAACTTTCTTTTCACAATCTCAAAATATTTTTGTAGCTACTTAGCTAACACATTAACGTACAAATAAAGGTATATTGATTATAACAGTCCTGTAAATGTGACTAGATTTGGTATAATATAGTATAATTTAGATACTATTAGAGTTTATTTAACTTTTCCTGCTGAATAAATATTCACATTTTGAAGGTGAATAAGAAGAAAGACTATAACTGTATTATATGAGGCCAGTATATTGATATTATTGATAGCAAAGGACACAGAGCCATAATATTTTACTATTTCTTAGGCTTTAAGCACACGCTTGGTAGATAATTTATCTGTCCATAACAACAGCAATCCATTTGTGAGAGCACACTTTTTCACATTTTATAGACAAAAACATAGTTTTTTATTATTATTAAATTGGGGGGCACCTTATGCCTTTATTGGATAGTCAACAGTAGATGAATAAATAAATAGAGATGGAGAATGATCAACGCAAATGAGGAAATGCAAACTTGCGTTTATGGTCAGTACGTTCAAACTCAACAGATTAAATTAAATGAAGATAGTGGCTAGTTGCAGCCCTACATAGGACAATGCAGTTTCTTGTTAACAGGTACTCTTTGTGACGCTGTCCGCAAAGTTGTCACTCATCAGCTCATAGGTCTTCATTGTCTCAGTTGGATATTACCACATACATGTGCAAACAGAATAGGTTCAGTGTCTCTACATCCGTCTCTGTGTGGACACGGGCACATGAACATCTCCCCCTCTTCCCAATGACCTGCCACATCCACTTTGCTTTGCAGACGGAGAAGAATCATTGAGGTGAGGGAAATTGAGTATCGGAGGAAACACATATTAGCCTGGCTGCCGGTTAGTGATGATGGCAGGACATTAAGTGGAAAATAAAGGAGAGGAGAGGTCCCATACCGGCACATAGACAGAGTAGAGGGGCCTGGGGGACTTGATATGACACACCAGCGGCCCCAGACAGGGGATTTAAGTGACGTGTTGGGCTTTTGTGCCACATTATTATCAGCCAGTGATCCGCCAGGCACATGGGCAGCTCTCGATTCCCTTCAGAAGGGAGCCCTCTATCCCCCTCCAGTCTCCCTCCCCATGCTGTTCCCACTATTCAGGCAGACCGAGGCTTAGCTGGTGTTATTGAAATGCTACGGGGGAACATCCTGCTTCACTTACACATGAAAGATAAAACCTTAAGAATGACAGAAAGGTAGACATATAATTCTTAAAGAAGAAGCAGTCTACTCTGTGTCTTTTAAAACTAGTAGATGGGTAATCAGATGCTTCCACCCGTGTTGAAATAAGCTGGCAAGAAAAGACACGCATTTGGTCTACCGATAGATTCATCCTCACAGGACAGTCTTTCCTGCCTATCTCCACCTTTGGTGTCAATTGTGAGAGCGGATTTTGTCTGCCTGCAGATAAGCATGCAAGCTAAGACAGCAAACAGGATGCTTCTTGGCATCTGTCTGGGCCTTAACCCGCGTGGCTTCTGTCGATCAGCTTTCCCATCTAGACAGTGGGAAGTCGGTACTAAGCGCCTTCCCGCCCGTCAGGGAAATTTGTATTGGAAAGATCAACGTCTGAAGGTGCCTGTCTGTCATTGCAGGATCACACATTAAACATGCGGATGGCTAATGACGTCACCTGCACCCCAAGTGTCCTAGATAAGGTTATTTTGGCAAGACATAAAGACTGGCAGTGATGTCGGATGTTTCCACAACACAGCTGAGAAGAGTGACAAGGAGTGGAGCGGCACGTGGTGGGTGAGACCGGGGAGTGTGCAGCATGTAGAGCTGACGGACAGGCCGCTGATGGATTAGGTGGTAAGCCGGGCAGAGGGTTGCCCTTTCTAGCCGGAAGCCTGCCCGATGCAGTGTGGCGATTAAAAAATAAAACTGAAGGGTGGGAAGTGTAGGCACTCATAAAAGCAGCCGAAAGAAATGTTGCAGAACAGACAGAGCAGCAGCATGGTTTGTCAACCTGGCACGGTACAGGTGGTGATCGAATTCTACATTTAGAAAGATGCCTGCAAAGAAAACATGATACTGTTTTCACTGAAGCAGCTTTATAATCTAAAAAAGGTACTGCGTGGTAGCTGGGGGTTGGGGGTGACAGCAATAGCTGCTGCATAATTCATGTGTTTGCTCTTGTGACTGCAGCAGCCACATTGGTCAACAGTTTTCTATGAAATCTAGGATTTCTGTTTTGGTGCACAGGATGAGAATCTGCTTTTTAATCACCAGCTCGTAGGTCACATTTTAACACCATGTCACGGAACTACCATCCAACACAACCTCTTACAACAAGTGTGAGCAGGGTGCATCCCTGCTCACAAAAAAAGAAGCAACTCAATTTAACAGAAGAGAAATCTGGTTTACTGACATATTCTATATTCATGTCTATTTTTGTCTTTGAATTTGGGCGAAACCAGCCAATTTTAGTGGTCAGTTTAAATTATCAATGTATTCTTACTGATCATACCTAACTGTCTATCCTACAATGTGGGCAAAACGTTTGGTTTGTATTTGAAATGACTAATTTATGAGTTAGAAACATTCTCTGAGAAACAGAGTCATATTAACTGTCTGTGGTGTAGGTCAATGTCTGGATGGTGGAGATGCTTAATGCTTAAAAAACGTTCTAATACGCAATACTGGTCACTTTTAGGCCAATATTACCAATATTATTCATTACGCACCAATATATTGATATGTGAAGCTGCCTTTTTACATACATATTCATAATATTACCTTTTCTTCAATTCTTTTCTACATTTGGTGAATCCCTTTCACAACTGACTAATAATGTAAAAGAAAAGTCTTGAGTCAAGGCATTTGTAATGCAGGGAGCTGACCAACATGTTGTGCACCACAACGTAAGGGTTTCACAGGTTGGTCTTAGGTTTGTGCTCCTCTGCACCAGCATTCAGACAATCCTTCACGTTCACAAATACTGAATTTTTAAATTGAGTCGCATGTCTCTTTAAAAATGCATTTCCCACAGTCATAGCTGAGGGCCTGGCTCATGAATACTTCCTGTATGAATACACCCAGTCAACAATTAAAATGTCTCATACAGTGAAGTTACTGCATTACTAGAGGTAAATTAGATGGAACAACATGCATTGTAGACATTTTCATAATCGCCTTAATAAGCATCACATATTATGTATGTATGTGCCTTTATCCCCTTCATTTTAAGAACAATCTAGAGATATATAAAAATACAATGAAGAGGAAGTTTATTCTAATTCACTTTATTAGTCCTGACTGCTTAATAAGCAGCCACAAATAAATAGTCCAAATCCAGAGCAAGAACACAGATTGAGATATTAACCTGGGTCTACAGTCATAAATCAAACCTAAGCAATCTCAAATCAAATCACAACGTTGCCACTACATTTAGTGCGAGGAGGAACACAAACTGCAGTAAGTACCATAAATAATGACAATACCATGTGGTATTGATCTTTGCAGATAAATTCTGCTCCAGTCCAGAGAGGTCAGAGGTCAGAGTAAGACACAAATAAGTGATGGGAGGAATTTAAAAAGGGACCAAACCATTCAGGGCATGTCATCTGAAGCCAGTAGTAAGCCTGTATGTGCACAGCCATAGGCGCAAACAGACCATAACACCCAAATCTACTAAGCAGCTTTTGAGTCGGAGTAAAAAAATCCCTTTTTGAGGATTCACATCACTTGAGTAACGTGTATGTATCAGCATCCTCTTTCCCTGGAAAACACAACTTAGATGCAGTGGAAAGTTACTGGTGCAGTGAAGGAGTGAGGGTCCCGGCTGAATTACAATGGCTGCATTATTAGACCCACTCTGGTGTCGATGCCTTTGGCTGGACACTTGGTATTGCGCTGTAGGACTTGTGGCTACTTTAAATATCAACTTGCAGTATTTCGGAACACTTCATCTGTTTTCTGAGATGATAGTACTTTTGTGGTTGGCAAGACAGCTGGGGGACGGGGACGGGGGTCCCAGTCTGGATGGGTCTGCTAGGTCAGACATTAGTTTCATTTTAAAGAAGCTTCATGTAGACCACAGACACCCACTTGATAAAGCCTTTGTATGGGAAACCCCATGTTAAATTTGCAGGTGTGGAAATGACAGCACACTTTCTCTATATTAAAATAAGTTACATTAAAACTGAACGAGTTGTTTTTCTGAAAACTCTCAAGGCCCCCGGGGTTTCCTTGACCTCTTTTGAGGCACCGGTAATCACAGCTTTAGCTAGCAAGTTACTGTCCGGTAACGTAACGTCCAGGGAAGTACAAAACCGGCCTACTTTCAGTAACGTTAACAAGGAAATAGCCGTGGACTTGATTTCCCCGAAAATAATTAACATTTACAACGTAATGAAATTGTCTTACCCTCCGCCCGGGTACGAAGATCGGACATCGTTCTCTGGACGGGCGGCATCTCTCCACGCAGAGCCCGGGAGACGGCAGCTGTCAAGTGGCCGCGGCTTGTTAGTTCTGCTCCCTGTGGCTACTACTGCTTCTTCTCAACCGTTAAAGAATTAAAAAAAAAACAAAAAAAACGGCTTAAATTGAACAGAGGAATCTATCTCATGCGGACAGCGCTGCTGTGTGTCTACTGCCAATGAAACATACAGACGACATATAAACAACATTAAATTCCTGATGGGAACAGAACCATGCCCAGGAGCCCACGGCTGCATGGATCCCCAAGCATCACGGTTTACACGGCGGATTTTAATGCCAACAGACGCCTTCGGTGGACACGGATTTACCATAAACTGACGTGAGGGGGACCGTGCCGCTTCACATTATGGACCGTACCACGTTCACCCGCAGCGGGAGGGGTGACTAAACACAAGAACTCTTAGATCAAAGCGCAAAACTCATGAACAATTCATTTTTACAAGGATATGAAAAAAAGCATAAAGTAGTGCATCGGCAGGATCAATAATGTATAAGGCACCGTTTTTAAAATCGACAACAAACTTTTTCGTTGATGTGGTAGCCCACCCCCTCTGCAGTAGATGTTGTTCACAGCTTGAAGACACAACAATAAACCTTGGTGGGAGTTGGCTTATCACATTTTAGTCTTGTTTTTGAATAAAACATTGTTATGAATGTATTAATGGTTATAGCAATATCAGGAAATGACAACCTCCGCAACTTAACAAACTAGCATGCATTGATATATGCTCAAACATTAAAATGTAATACATTAGAAATATACAATACATGTATATTGGTGATCATAAATCGCAGAAAAATGTATCTTGCAATGTATTATTAGATATGTGCCACGACACACTGTATATTGCTGTATGTTAAATTTTGGTTTAATAATTATTATTAAATATGGAATTCATATAACAACATTCATTAAAAAAAGTCCAGGGTGCTCTGGAAGTTCAGCCAGATATTTGAAGGTGCTCTCTGAGGTCGGAAATTCAATTGCCAAACACCATAGGCAATTGTAGGTTTAGAAGGCACTCTTCTTCAAAATTATTTAAAAAAACTTTATTTTACTAGCTGTTTCAAAATAGAAAATGGAAAAGGCATAGGGAGAAGCAATGCATCATTTGCATTTGTTTAATATATTTCATCATGAAATACAGAATTTGAAGGTGGCCATGACCGACACATAGGTATGTTCCCATCTGCAGATGGAGAAGGGGTCATCCAAGCAATATCAGTAGCAAGTGTTAGGTAGGTTTAAATACCTGTAAACAAGTATTATAAATATATACAGTATTTTTATTGCTGATCATGAAATCCCTTATATTGAAAAGCAGAATGATTTGTAAGCCAATCTGTGCATGAGCAGGGAGGTCAAAGCTATATTTACCACTTTGTGCACCCACATGTGGTAGAGCGATCCCTATTTGGTTGTTATACTTTACATTTGTTTTGCCTTTAAGTTCTAAATTAAGGAAGGCGTCTTACCATTTAACCACTATCATCATCAAAGACTTGATAAAAAAAAAAAAACACTAACAAATTTAGTCAAATGAATAAAAATTCAAATAATGGTTTGAAATTTTTCAGAATCTAAATACATTTTCAGGGTAATTTTTGTGAAAAAATGTGATCACGCCTGTATATATATATATGTATATATATATATATATATATATATATATATATATATATATACACATATGTATATAATTAAATTTCTGTGAGTGATTTTTATGTATGTGAGATGTACAGTGGGGTTCGAAAGTTTGGGCATCCCAGGTAAAAACTTGTATTAATGTGCATAAAGAAGCCAAGAAAAGATTTAAAAATCTCCAAAAGGCATCAAATGAAAGTTTAGACATTCGTGTAATAAGTCACAAAAGTTAGATTTTATTTCCATCATTTACACTTTCAAGATAACAGAAGACAAAAAAATGACATCTGCAAAAGTTTGGGCACCCTGCGGAGTTAAAACCTAGAACTGCCCCCTTTGGCAAGTATCACAGCTTGTAAACGCTTTTTGTAGCCAGCCAAGAGTCTTTTCATACTTGTTTGAAGCATCTTCGCCCATTCTTCCTTTCAGAAGTCTTCCAATTCTTTGAGATTTCCGGGCTGTCGGTCACGCACTGCTGATTTAAGGTCTATCCATAGATTTTCAATTAAGTTGAGATCAGGAGATTGTAAAGGCCATGGCAAAACCTTAAGTCTACGCCTCTTGATGTTATCCCCCGTGGATTTTGAGGTGTGTTTAGGATCATTTTCCATTTGTAGAAGCCATCCTCTCTTTAACTTCAGCTATTTCACAGATTGCATCAAGTTAGCGTCCAAAATTTGCCTTACTTTAAACGCTGATTTTTGGGTTGAGGACATAGAAGAGGTTTTCTTCTGATGACTCTTCAATGAAGACCATATATGCACAAGTATCTCTTTATAGTGGAATTGTGTACCACAACTCCAGTGTCTGCAAGGTCTTTCTAGATTGAACATGCAGTCAAACGTATGTTTTGACTTGCTTTTCTCACAATCCTGCAAGCTGTTCTGTCTGATATTTTTCTTGGTCTTCCAGATCTTGCTTTAACTTCCACTGTTCCCTGTGACGGCCATTGCTTAATTTCATTCCGAACAGAGGATATTGTCATCTGAAATTTTTTTGCTATCTTCTTATAGACTTCTCCTGCTTAGTGAGCGTCAACTATTTTCAGTTTCAGTTTTCTAGACAACTGCTTAGAAGAAGCCATGGTGCTGATTGTAAACTCGGATGTACATTTACATTCCGATAAAAGCTATTGATGACATGTCTCTGAAGTTAGATTTTTTGCACCATTATAGCACTAGTCAATACTAGTCATCATATCTTCTGCGCCATGAAACACATGTTAATGCTGAGTAGTACACATATATAGTCCTTTAATGTATTTGCATTGTACTAAAATGTGTTCATTTGCAAAGGGCATAAATGCGCTTGAAACAGGTGTATCCCAAATTCTTCAACCTTAAAATTTTAATATATAATAATAATAATAATATTTTAGGAGATGGGGTAGTGCACTAATAGACCCTTGTGGTGCAGCCTAAGCGTTTGTCCTTAATGGCATTTTTTCCCCTTACATTACTTTTAGTTTAATACTTTAAGTATTTTGAAACCAGGACTTTAACACTTTTACTTGAGTATATAGCTTGAGTTGATACCCAGTATCTATACTTCTACCTGAGTATTGAATGAGAATACTTTTGACAGCTCCCCTAATTGTCTTGCATGTATAGTTGCTGCACCACAAATTGCACCTCTGGGACAATATCAATAAAGTTGAAGTGGAAGTGAGAGAAGTAGGAGGAAGAACAAGACTCCAGATGGACAGGAGGATTGGCTCAAAGTTAGTTTGCATAGATTCCTTTTTTAAAGAGGAAAACAGTGTTACAATTTATGATATACAAATGATAAAAGCTTGCATACTTTAATCTTAAACGCCTCAAAAAGGACCTGTACCTTCAAAAGTACATATACAAAATAAAACTATCAATTAAAAATGCAGTCACAGCAAAACAAAATTAAAATAATCAACCATCCAAGTATCACCTGACTTTTGTTCATGGCGGAGCTACAAAAAAGCCCAATTCCAACCACTTAACTCTGATTACTGCACTGTGTTAAGATGCTGTTAGTTTTATCTACATGGACATTTCTACTACAAACTCCAACATCATTTGTTGCAGAGACAAAAACTGTAACATTACACAGCAATTTCTCTCATTACCAGGCAACTTTCTTCTTCTATAGTCAGATGATATTCAAGGATGAAATAAGGAGTAATGCCATCTTTCTATTAAGGACCTCTTTTTTATTCACTATTAGACTAATGACACCAATTATCAATCTTATCCATAAAACAGGTTCAAGTCTCGGAAAAACTAAACTAACAAACCTGTCAAAGATAACATCCTGGACAGCTACTGACCATAACAATGGAATCAAGCAGTTGTAAGTAGACACTAGTATCAGTCATCCTTGTTGTTATGTGATTATTGTCTCAAGACAAGCTCATCAGAGGATATAATCCAGGTGCACTGTTTCCTTTATATCCCTCAGCAGTGTGTCACTATCCTGTCATGAATCTGATCTTACTTAGTAACCATAAATATGACCCATAATTAGTAATAAACATGCATATACAAAGAAGAAAGCAGCAACAATGCCATCTCTGCTGAGACAGCCTGGCTGTAAACTAAATCAAATTCTCATTCTCACTGCAGTTAAAATGCAAATCACACCAGAGACGCCATTTGTACAGCAGCAGCACCACTGCAGTTTCCTGGGAGAACTGCAGTGTTACAGACACAAGTTGGCTAATGTGTGAATTGCTCTGGCAGTATTTTCATAATGCATTGTCCTGCTTATGTGCATGCTTTTTTTAAAGAGATATTTCTTTGTTATTGCTGCCACTGCATGTTTTCACAGTTTAACACTCTTCTTTAGGAGTGATTTAGGCTACTCAAATGTCTTTACTGTTGTTGGGATTAAGGGAAGATATGATCATGCTTCTTTGTGTGCAAACAGTGCAAATGCTGGAAGGCATATCTGTGTGCACATTTCTTTGAGCAAAAAGAATCAGTGTCTTAAGATTTTGGTATGTATGGTTTTCCTCCCTGTTTTTTTTATCCTAAATGCTACAGTAAGTCCTCTTCTCAACAGCCAAAAAAAGCCCTCCCAAAAAACACAGAGCAATTGTGTTACATAGGAACTCAAGATTCACTCCATCCTAAAATAAGAAATGAACACCTGAACATCGACGCCTCCTCCTGTGCCTGCTAGAGACACATCTCTCCCAATGATTTCCTTTCTTACCCCCACTCCACCTAATTCAACATCAGCTTGCCACCACAGGGATTTGGCTCATGTAGCTCCCATGGTTGCTAAGCAACAGTGACAAGAAGCCTGCCTTTTCGATTATGTGTGTGTGTGTGTGTGTGGGTGTGTTTGCGTTTGTGTGCGTGTTTGCGTGTGTGTGTGGATTTTGTGTTTTACAGCAGATTCAGTCCAAACAATGACTCATTCAACCAGCCGTAACAATTTCTACCACTATCAAAATCTGTGTCAATTACAAACAGTTTTTTTCTTTCAGTTTAATTTTTTTTTTAGCTTTATCAGAGTGACCTAAAAAGATTTCATTGACAGTCCCTCCAAACACCTTTGTTCTTTAAAATCGATTGCAGTGTAAATATACATTTCAAATAGGCCGTTGGAAAATTGCACATTTAAGATACAGCACACTATTTAATGAAGGCAAGAAAAGTCATCTTTAAAATATAGATATCTTATATTTGATCAGCCCCAGAAATGCTTTTTTAGCTTAGTGAAAATACCCATTACTGCAAACATCAGTCGAATTATTTATTTATTTTATCTCTTTTTTTGCTTTTGGCCTGCAATTCTCAAGCTTTTTATGTATAAATAAAATGTAATTCCTCAATTTACTTAGGAGGAGTTCAAAGGATACATTCTGATCAATTTAGTGAATTTTAGCTTCTTTTTTTTTCAGTCCCAGATGCATTGTTTGACGGCTCTAGTGTTGGTCAGTCGGTCACCACTTTGGTCCCCACTGAAATGTCTCTTTTGTCTCTTACTGTTGGATGAATGGATGGATTGCCATGCCATTTTGTACAGACATTCATGTGTCCCACTTAATAAATTGCAGTAAATTGGCAACAAAGATGCAGAAAAGGGCTCAGTAACTATCTAACTGTGATGAGTTTGCAGTGTCCTTCAGCATAGCAAAAAAAATGTCTGGCTGTATGACCAGCCTGGAAATGATGATGTTTGTAAGCCCTGTCTGGGATCCCTTTGCCTCTGCAGCAAAATACACTGAGCCACTTTGCTGCTTTTGAAAGAAGAAATAGTAAGGCAAGAAGCAATGCTGCTTAAATACTGCAACAAGCTTTACCAGATCCTGTCCCTGATACATTTAAAGGGATGTCCAGTTGACTATAGAAGATGAAGTACCGACTATGTCCCTCACTGATATCTGCTATTGTGAAACTTCTCCTAAATGTAAGCTTGATACTCTAGAGCTCAACAATTCAGCATTAATTCTTTTTAGAAGTAAAATCCTAACAAAAGCAGCTTGATTCAGACATTCATTGTTTATTATGGACACATTCATTTGGTTTTCATGCTCCCCACAGCACTGTGACAGAACTAAAGCTGTAAAAAATGAAGATAGGATGACAACATCTCTCATTTTTAGTGCTTTTAGAATCAAGAATGGCTTTGATATTCTGTAAATATCAATAATAAAACATAAATGTATTCACCACACCTGTAAACCCTTTAAAGTTCAGTTTGTAAATCTGTAGCCTGGAAATTTTGTCTCAATCTCTTCAGGATACAATAATCCTGCTCCTTCGCCCTTGGGTTCACTAAATTGTTATTGATTTTATCATTAATCATTGATCCTTCTCTAAAGACTGATTAAACCAAGCTGGTACACGCAGCCTTCGGTTTTGCAGCTGCATCCTTCATTCCTTGCCTTCAGCTCTTGAGGGAACTATTGGGCAGCAGTGACATTTAACTGTAACTGTGATTGAATTGCACCCTGCCCCCTTGTGGATGTTAGTCTATAGTCAGGGAGAGGTGGTTTGATGTCCAACTAGCCAAAAATGGTGAGCCACTGCAGTCATTTCCCCTAAACCATGTTCATAAGTGGATTGATGTGTGCAGATCTTGTCAAACCTGCACAAATACACATTTCATAGTCTATAAGAGGCAAAAGTTGGATTAAATACAATTTTCTCTCAAGACCAAAAATGTACTGCAAATCAGTCAACTTACGAAGTTAACATAAAATCCTGCTGGTATTTCATGAATGCATCTGTATATTCAATCTGCACAAAATGAAAATCATTCATCAACCTGCACTGTTTGACTTCTTCCACTCAGTCACAGCCGAACCAGCGAACAGCAGTGAAATAAAGCACGCTAAAGTATTCATTTTTCAAATGTCTTTTTTAATAGCAGTTGAGGTGACTGGCAAGGCTACATTAGCACTAACTGTTGAGGAGGGCTGAGAGATAAGCTCTTCAGGTTGAAAAGACTATCACCATCTCAGTGGTCTGTGGACTAAATGTCTAAAATGAGATAAAATGGCTGCTTGACTCAACATGGCGTCGGTGTGTTTCACTGAACTCTAGATAAGCATTTCCTTTTACACACGAAGCTAAATGGTGAGCTTGTTTCCCATATGTTTTATCTTAATTCATCAACTGCAGCCTCACTGTAGTTGTACCAACTTGAACTCTTATTCTGGAATAAAACAGCTGAAGAGTTTTTTGAACTGAATCTGAAAGTTATATTCTATGGGGAGGGATGATTGAGAAACTGCTTCTCCGTGATATGAAAAAACACCAATTAAAATGAAAATCATGTAAAAACCATGACTGATTTATTCCAATTATAAAGCAGAGTAACATAAGCAGCTTTATCCAGACACTGACTGCCAAATTCAAAATGTAGGATCCCCATCCCACGCAGTACCAGTAAAATAATATGCTGTTGAACCTTGTGTCAGCATTGAGTATCTTTAACTTTGAGCATTTTCATGCAAAAAATATATTATTTCCCCAACAAGTGGACTCTTTATTTTTATTTTATTTTCTCTTTATTCAGGGAAGCCTCTCTTTGGCAGGAACACCCTGATCACATTCACACAGTTCCACATTCATACCTGGAAGCTGCCCAGTATAACCAGTCTGATCTGCTGGCCACTGAGCAGCTCCCCTGGAGCGGCTTTGAGGTTAAGAACCTTATGATTGAACCGACAACATCCCGGTCACAAGCTCTCTTCTCTAACCATTAGGCCACCGCTGCCTCTTATTGGCTGGCAAAGCAGAAACACTACCATTCATGTTATATTAAAACTCTGCACTGAGACAAAAAGTGCTTTGCAGCTTTTAAACCAGCATGACCCACTTGCACTTGGCAATAGCCTACCTATATGCATTAACACTAATGTAAAAATAAAGAGTTTGTTTACTAAAAAAGGAAAAAGGAAATGCTGTAACACTGTTAGAAGACTTAAGATCCACTAATTAGCGTTTTATGTAGCTTTCCAGGTTTATCTTAGCCTGGAAATCCAGACCCAAATCCAAAAGATTAAAGCTAACTTGCTGAGCAAATTCAAATTGTGCTGTCGCCAGGACTCTGAATTTCCAGGGTAGGTTTATCTGACAATAAACGCAGTAAAACACACATCAATATCGGCAAAGATTCTGCAAGGTGGAGAGTCAATGCTGCTAATAGTTTAACCTTTTGTCTTCTGCCTTTTTTAATGGGTCCCCACAAGGATGCATTTACATGCAACATACAAGCCTGCCGGTGGTTTCATACTAATCCACTTCTCTACAGGTGGCAGTGATGCACCAAGAAAAAACTATGGTGGCTGCTACTATGTCCACACGGAATCCAACCATCCAGGTCCAAAAGGGTTTAAAGATAGTGCTTTTCAAATGTTTTCTGAGGAAGTAAATGCATTCAACATGTTTGTATGACCTCAATGATACACATAATACACAACACATGGTGTTACTTGTATCATAAGCAAACAACCAAACAAGTCAATCAGTAGTTTTTAGTCAAATGTTGCTAAATTCCCCAGAAGGTCCGCAGAAATGCATTACATCAATTTCCCCAGATAAAACAGAACAGAAGTCCCTCATGTCCCGAACTGATCTAACTTGGGCAGGAATATGTGTGTCTATTACGGACCCCCATCACTCACAGTAAGAGGATGATTGGGAAAATTAGGTTTTCAGGGCTTTTGAAGACAGGAGACTGTTAAAGATCACAACATTTACAAGAAGACAAAACAGCTCAATATAATTAAGACAAGATTTAAAAAAATAAAAGTGATCAAGCCACCCTCAGCTCCTCAGGCAGTCATTTCAAAGTCTAGACACCCTAATGGCATCTAGCATTTGCTATTAGCAGCAGTAATGTACAACAAGCCATATTGTAAAAGCTGTTGTGATAGTCTTATAATAAAAGAGAGTCTAAAGGAGAGTTAGGGTCACTTTGGCTCAAGAAGACTCGGAACCAGAGCCGTTTTTACTACAGTCTCAGGCTGTCACTACATCTTAGTTTGACACATTAGACTTTTCCAGATGGAGTTTATCTAAGAATCAACAAAATATGAACATGAACAGGTGATGATATGCTGTGTGTTTGTGTGTGTGTGTGTGTGTGTGTGTGTGTGTGTGTGTGTGTGTGTGTGTGTGTGTGTGTGTGTGTGTGTGTGTGTGTGTAGCTCTTACCTCAGAAGCCAAACTGTAGCACTCAAAGAGAGTGGTGCTGTCAACGCAATGAGCTGACGTGTCACATCTCCAGGGAGCTGCTTCATCACCTGTGACACACAAAAAAACTGGCCCAGGTGTCTCTGCGGACAAGTTGCTGAATTGTGTCACTGTGTCATATTGTATGGTCCGGTCCCCTTCTGCTCTGGGAGGACGCCCAGTGAACACCTGCACTCCCACTTTAGCTGTAACACAGTAAGCAGTCAAGAACTACCCGCATACATCATGTATTCATGTGTCTGGGTGATGATGTCACACTACATTATTACTTTAGTACTTTACTCCACATAGTCAATAATAATAAAGAGGTCACAATGTAAAAAAGTTCTAGTATGTTACTAAAATTGGAGAACAAAGTTTTCAGAACCAATGAAGATCCTGCAGAATCTTAATTTAAGTTGGCCTACTTGCATACATTTGTAACTAATTTGTAAACACAGTTAGGTTTCATATCCTCTTACTATCCCTACCTCACTGGTTTATTGTTTATTCTGTAAAGTTGTTTATCACAAGGCATATCTATAGCCTACACACTTTTGCTGCTCTGTCCCATTTGGATAGATGCTAAAATGCATCATATCATACATCTATGTGTAAAGACAATAAATCTATATTTTTCCCATTTAGTTCAAGTTTCAAATGTAAGTTTGTCATATCCACTGTAACAAATTTAGTTAAAATGTATGAACCTGTCAAACATTTAAGAAAACATAGACACACAGCACTGCTGAGGCTGTGGGTGTTTGGTCACTAGATAAAAGTCAGGGGATGAACAAAGTGATTAGGGTTCATAGTCTTAGAACCATTAGTGTCTGTGTAACATTTCACGGCAATCCATCAAATAGTTGTTTTTAGTCTAAACGAAAAGGGCGGACGGTGTGTTGAGTAGGTGTAGCCTATTGTCTTCAGCAGTCCCACACTACAATCATTTGTGTTTGTAAAAGAGGCGATATACCTAGCTGTGTTATCATAAAATGTAAGTGATGCAGAAGCTGTTTTTGCCTCACTGTCAGTTGTCATTTTATCCCAAGAGGGAGAAATGTTTGTTTGATTTACATACATGAAGTTAGGCCATTAAAAGTCTTCTGTTAAAGCTTAGGTGAAAACAGTGTAAACTGTGATGAATAATTCAAAGACAACGATCATTTTACTTGAGATTAGCTTGGTTAGGTTACCATGGCAGAGATGCATGTATTATTTACTGGCAGTGTGAGTCCAAGTGTAAGACAGCTTACAGGCTCTCAGTCATTTTTAGACCTGTTCAAATGGCGAGGATTAAACGTGGTAGTAATCCACGAAGGACAAACTCATTTGTCTGACCTGAGTGTCTACGTCCGAATGAGAAGCGAGGAGCTACTCTGCAATGTTGTGGACCATGTAATGTGTCAGGGGCTTTGCAATGGAGGGGACAACGCTGGTGGCTGGACAGGAGAAGCCACAGAAGCGGGTGAGGTTCCGTGTGGCTTCGGGGAACAGCGGCCGGGTGCTGAAGGAGATTTTCAAGGATGAGGGGCCTTCAGACTCCCTGGATTCAGACTGCACTAGCAGTTCGGATGCGGAACGGGCCAGCACCCCCTCTACAAGTGGAGATGGACACCTGTATGGATACCTGGGCTCAGAACTGGACGACAGCGAGTGTGAGCCTGATAATCTGCTCATGTATGCAGGGGCCACCAAGGACTGGATGTTCACCACCAAGAGGGTCAACATCCTCAGTAAAAATGGCACTGTGAGAGGGGTCAAGCACAAAGTCAGCGCAGGTCAGACGCTGTTCGAAAACCTTCCCAATTCCAACAGTGTAAGTGAATCTCTCAGGGGGGGTTTCATTTTTATTGTTTAATACAATATATGCATTACCAACACCAGTTCCCATCATTGTCGCCTACGTCCTCAAGTCTAGTTACAGGTAGGAGCACGAAGGTGTGTGACTGGGATAAAAACTCACAATAGAGGACAAGGTCACAGCGCAATTAAAGATTAATGATGCATTTCGTTGAGTGTTTCGAAAGAAACTAATCAGGTTAATGAATTCTGTAAGAAGCAGTAAGAAGTGTTCATTCGTCTGAGGTAACTCTTTGGCTCGTGTGCAAAGGTGATGTAGAGGGTTATATCAAAGAGGCCACTTCTCAGCAAAGTGGTATAAGGGGAACAAACAGTGTCACTGTAGACTCCATAACGCTGCTCATCACGACTATCTTTATTTTAGGGTAAAGTTTAAATGCTTATCACAGTCTGATCTTCTCCCAAAGGAAGGTTCTGGTGTTTTTGCATGTTTTATAAACGTTCCAATCACGTCCATGTTACATCATCAACACCAACATTTCACAGCATGCCATAACTTCTCACAACATTTTTGAATGTTGTCGACTCCCTCTTGTTTGAACATGAACATGTAGCTTTATTTATTTGGATAATATACATATTAATGATGTGCAGACTTTGCAACTCCATCTATACTATCACTTGCAATTAGTGGTCTCTATACAGTTTCCAAACTTTGTTGAAATGAATGATAACCAAAGGCGGCCTAGAAGGGACAATAAGCACTTTAAAAGAAATTAAAAACGCTATTGTATACTTTTGGAAATTTTTTGAAATTATACCTAACTGACCGCAAGGCCCTGAACATGCAAGCTGAACATGCAATACAGGGCGCCCTACCCTGCCTTAAGGCTATTTAAACAGGGGGAAAAAAAGGGAAATCATAAAGATCCAAACCAGCCAGGTAACAGCCTCATCTCCATGTTGAGGTCAGGTTGAAGGTACCGGATACACCAGGCCCTCAGGCCATAGGATCCTAAATGAGGACACTGCCTAAGACTCAAACACAAGGCCTGGGAGAGGATTATTTACCATATTAAGGATCCGTACTTCCCCTTGAAAAACTGTACATCATTTGAAAGCCTCACAATTCTAACAATGCAAAGCATTTCCAGTATTCCAGTATGACTGAGACAGCAGCTGCTTGATTTGTAACAGGACTGGATCATGGGTTAACAGTAGGGTAGTCTGTAGGGAGTTGGGTTGGGAACCAGAGGGTTGCTGGTTGAAGTCCATATACAGACCAAAGTATGGTGGTGGACTGGTAGCAGGAGAAGTGCCAATTCATCTCCTGGGCACTGGGCAAATTTCCATGGGCAGCCCTATTACTCTAGTATCTCTCTATTTAGTGCATGTGTGTGTAATTCAGATCTGTGTGAAATAACAAGACAGTGTAAATTGGCATTGTCACATACACATAAAATGTAGCAAAATTCATTCTCTGCATTTTTAACCCATCCCTCAGGGGAGCAGTGGGCAGCCATTTACAGCGCCAGGGGACCAACTCCAGCTTTGATCAAGGGCACTGACTGCAGAACCTAGTACATGTTTTTTGATGGTGGGGGAAACCGGAGCACCCAATCAAACATGGGGAGAACAGACAGACTCCAAAGAAAGGCCCAGAACAACATGGATTCAAACCCAAAACCTTCATGCTGTGAGGCCACAGTGCTAACCATTGGGCCACCATGGTGCTCAAAAAATGTTATCATGTAACCACAATTTAGATTTCTTTTTCTCCCTCTTAGATGGAGTTATCTCTTGAATTTGGGCGGATAGTGATCTACACTACGAGTTTCCGTGTGGTGAGGACAACCTTTGAGCGCTGCGAGCTGGTCCGGAAGATCTTCCAGAATCACAGGGTGAAGTTTGTGGAGAGGAACATCGCCCTGGACATCGAGTTTGGGAAGGAGTTGGAGGAGCGGTGCAAACGTGTTGGAGAATCTCCTTCCTTACCAGTCGTGTTCATTGACGGACACTTCCTTGGGGTCAGCTCTTAATCTTATGTTAGAACAGGATACACTTTGTTGTCCCTAAGGGGCAATTTGTCTTGGGCATAGTGCTACAATATGTTGCTTCACAACACCAGTCTTGTATAAAGTACTTGAAAGCCATACTTGAGTAAAAGTACAAGTATCTTAAAAGAAAAGGACTTCGGTAGACGTTAAACTCACCTTTTAAAATATTACTTTAGTTAAAGTAGTTGATATTTATTGTACATAAGTATCAAACGTTATTTTCTTATATTAACATAAGACATCTTAGAACATGGAGGAAGAACACAGGACTGTACAGATAACACAACATCATCATAACGTCTGATGCCAAAATCTTGTACGTGCACACACTGAGGTCATTAAATATTGAATTATGTTTTGCAGGGTGCTGAGAAAATACTAGGCATGAATGAATCAGGGGAGCTTCAAGATCTTCTGACAAAAATAGAGGTTGGTTTTCAGAGTTTGCATTGGAAATCTCATTCTGAATAATTGATGGTGGTCAAATAGATGAATTTCCTGTGACTAAGGTTGAGTCAACCAGTTGTTATGACACATGATGTTTGATTAACCATGTGTTTCATGTGTAGCACATATCATATCAAAGCAAGAGGTAATTATAAAGTCATAATAAATTAACGCTTTTTCTTTGCCCAAAGTCACTGAGATGAACTCATTTCCCCTCACCAGTTGTTTCATCAATAAAACATGAGCAAACTGGAATGTGAAAGAGGCATGCACGTCAATAAATGACAATCAATAATTGAGGATGTGTTATTGATTTGGCCTCCAACCCATTTGTTCTAACACACCGACGCAGAGCACATCGCTTGGCGGTTGGCTAAAAACTGAGATGGTGTAAACTATTTCTGTTTCAGAGATGCAGACATGTCTGACACAAAAGCACTGCTTGTAATTTGGAGCCAACAAGAGTCTTCATAAGCGAATACAAAGCTGTGTCGACAATGACATTTAAGTCATGCATTCCAGTCACTGCAGGCTATTAGTAGAAAGAGCATGCCTCTCTGAAAGGTCATGCATACATTAATCAACCCAGAACTGGCCTGCAACATGGATTTATTGTCTGTTTACAGTTATGGTTCAACAAAATCTGGAGTTTGGATAGGAAGTTGTGATTAAAGCAATAGTTAGACAATATACACTTTCTTGATCTTCTAATCTAACTCTCACAAAAAAAGCAAAAAATAGTATTTCCCAAAATGTCAGACTATTCAGACTATTTTTAGATTTAAGTCAGTTATTTTTACCAAATTTAGCTTATTTAAAATGTTGTATCTCTATAACTGTGGGCTTTGGGAACAACAAAGAAACCCAGTCCTGTTTTGTTGAAGGACTGTAGAGAATTTGGCTGTCAATATTAAATGTTGGATACCTTACCTGGAATATAAATATGCATCTATCCACTTTTCTAGAGGGTACAGCAGCCCCAGACGTGCCAGACCTGTGGAGGCTTTGCCTTCATCCCGTGCCCAATGTGCCATGGCAGCAAGATGTCCGTGTTTCGCAACTGCTTCACGGATTCCTTCAAAGCCCTCAAGTGCACTTCCTGCAATGAGAACGGCCTGCAGCCCTGTGGGAGCTGCAGCCACTGAGGATGTTAAGTGCCTGACCCAACATCTTTACTTCTGTCTCAAGACCTTAGGTAGGAAATTCAACTGGACTGTACCACAGGCAGCAAAATGTAACACATCAGGACTCTTCCATGGCCATTGATAGTAAAGAGAAAACACATTTGTAATAAAATCTTTGAATTTGTGGATACGCTGTTTATGTTCATCTCTATGTATTCCAACATAACAATTAAGACATATAACAGCAGGCTTCTCCCTTTAGCCTATTCAAAACTCATTGAAATACATACATACATGCGTCCACCAAGGAGCCATGAACTAGTTTCACCTGTGGAAAACTTAAGCGTGTTATTTAATTAGTGATAAGGCTCTGAATACTAATCCCATATCAGACAGAGTTTAGACACAAAGACAGAGAGGGAAAGTTAAAGGGCTCCATCTGCAGCCAGTAGAGGGCATGGAACCTGACCTCCGTCCAAACATCATTCAAACCTCATGTAAAACTTTAAGGTGCACTATGAGTTCTTGTTTGGTTTCAGAAGAATTTTTATTTTTGTCTCAAATTTGGCAAAGTAGGCATCTCTCCTTGATCTGCTAGATGCCTGCTCTTTGAATGCACTGTGAAAAAGCCCGGTCTTAGGAGACAACACAGGGGTTGTAAACGTCAAACACACAGTAGGAGCACGGGATAGGCACCGTAACGCAACAAAACAGGTTCCAGCCAATCACCAACAAGATAGTTGGAGGAGGGAGTGGGGGTTAGTGACAGTTAGTCATGACAGTTAAGGAAACATGGGCGGAGGGGCAAACTTGCTCCGTTTTGTTTGTAATTTTCTCAACAGAAGAGACCATGCAGGAACTCATAGTGCACCTCTAATAAATGCAAGATTAGTTTTAGCTAGGTGTGTCTAATAAACTGGCTGTTAATAGGCTAGTGTGAAGACAGATTTAAATCCAAGTAAATCAATGGAATCAAACTGATTTAAACATTTTTAATAGTACATTCATTTCTGAGTTCTACATTAAAGCTGAAACAATTAGTCAATTGAAAGAAAAATAATCAATAACTATTTTGATAATCAATTAATAGTTTTTGTCATTTTTTAAGACCAAATGCCCCCGTGTAAGCTTGTCAGTTGTGAGAATTTGCTGATTTTCTTTGTCTCTTCTTGGTGATAGTAAACGGAATATCTCCAACTGTTGGTTGGACTAAATGAAAATATTTTAGGAAGCCCTGTTTGACTTTAGGAATATGTAATTGTGATTTTTTTCTTCTAGTAATTAATAATGAAATTTATTGTTGGTTACACTCTACGGACTTGCAAACAGTACAGTACAAACATATTCCCCAAACAATGCCCTGTATGCATCTCTATCTCTATATCTGTATGCAGGGCATTGTAACTCTCACGTTTAAATCTGTGTTATCGTGCAGCAGACGGAATATTATAATGGTTAAAATAGTATTCTACGATTCGGGGTAATACCTTCAGACCAGACAAAGGGGATGATTAGCCCTGTGGGACTCCTATGCAATGGAAACACAGAAGCAGCACAATGCAATGTGACTAACTGTTTCAATTATGTATTGGCAGCAAAGGGATTTTGGTTTGCATTGAATAATTCAACCCCCTTAGAACTTAATGTGCTACAGTTTTTTTTAACCCTAAAAAATAAATGCATGCCCATTTTTGACGACATGGGCATGCACATTAAAAGACAAAGTCAGTCTACTGCCAACAATCCTCGCATGCAATTAGCGCCATTTAGTGTTTTTTAACGGATGATGTCATTTGTTGGCCGCCATCCAAAGGGTCACAGAAACGCAGCGCCCGTGCAGCTCAGCTCTCTATGCTGTCATAGCCCTGTACAATGCTGCTTGAACATGATTAGACAAGGCAGCACTGTAAAGAGGCTAAAAGCGTAGAGCAGTGTGATGTGGTGATGGTGATGACCATCCGCCATGAAGACCTTTGCTACCATCACCACCTGGGTTGTTCTCCTTGCTCCTGCACCTGGGATTGAAACAGCAACCAAATCGATTATTGAAAAGAAGAAGACGCACACAAAAGCAACAAAAAAAAAATGGTTGATGAGGTTTTTCTGCTTGGGTAATGGGAGATGATTACATTGCTGGACAAAATCTCGATTCTTTAATTCATTTCCGCAGCGAAGAGTAATGGGGTTTGGGATTTTGTAACCGCAGGCGTGTGGTGATGGAGGGGAGGACGTTGCAAGAAAAATCTGAGACCCCAAATGTGCGGGTTTACTGCGCCCCCATCTGTGGGCTGCTGGAGACAAATACTGGAGAGAGACAAAAAATCCGGATGCATTGAATATTATTACATAACAAAACAGCTACCTTTTTCTTTAAATCCGCTCACAAAATGAACATATTAATGATACTGAAAGTGACGGTGTGATTTGCAGAAGGATTTGAGATGTGTTTGGTGATCTCCGAACGTTACAGGCGCGTCTCGACGCATGTTTCCTTTATAATAATGAGTCAAATCATCCTGACGATCAGCTTCTTCTTTTTGAATCAACGTGCACTAAGCGACCCTTTCTTTCTCTGCGGAGGGGAGACATGAAAGGAAACAAGATGGGCAGCGGCACTGGCACAACTGACTTGGGAATGGTATGACGAGACATGACACTGATATGCGCGCAACACCCAAAATGTTAAGACAACATTCAATGGTGTAAAAACCTGCAATGGAGTTTGTCCGCATTGTCTCCGCTCTCCGGGCTCGGTGACAAATTATTTCAGTCGACCAGCCTAGCGTGGCTCCAGCCGCGATGCTGTGCGTAATGTTTTGAACGGTCGGTCAATGCGCAGACTGGTTGGAAATGACTGTTTTTATTGACGTCAGCGTACAGGCTAGCACCCCCCC
>NC_048416.1:21792217-21853187 GCF_013103735.1 Etheostoma cragini
GGGGGGGGGGGCTTATGAGGTCATAAAGGGCAAGATTCAAGCTCGGCCCATCTGAGCTTTCATTTTCTCAGAGACAGAGCAGGATACCCAGGGCTCGGTATACACCTATCACCATTTCTAACCACCAGTAGACCGTAGGCAGGCTGAGGGAAGGCGTGCAAAAAAAAAAAATGTAATTCCACAGGACCTTTAAAACAAGAAAACAGGCCTCCAATCCGAAAAGCTAGGATTTAAAATGCACCTCTTTGCTGTTCCAGTTGTGTTCAGAAGGTCTTGAATGCATCCATGGGTAGGTCACTTGGGTTACAATCCAGGTAGGAGCTTCTACACCTACGAAACCAACATCTTGAGAAGCGTTGTCGTACATCCCGTGAATCAGAAACTTCACATGAAGCAGTGTTGAAATGAGATCAGAGCACATGACGGAAAAGAAAAGCCAAATATTTAATAAATTATTTCAAATTTATTTTCACTCCTTCAGCAGTGGCAACCTTGTTACAGCCAACAGGGGGAACTATTACACTATTAACACCTTCAAAGATACATATCCATCCTCCCAACAGAGATGAAATGACTCGGCCCTGCCTCCTGAAGCATAGTTTTTGACAGGCAGGTGTGTCCTGTGCTGCCGCAGACTGACTAAAGTAAAAGCAGAATGAAAATTAAAAGCAGTCACTGTATTTTTTACACCAAGTAGGAGATAAGTTTGGTACACTGCTCTGTACAGGGTGACATCCTGAATAATTAAACACCAGTTTGAGATGATTAAGATGACAACCCAATCGTTTGGTACATTTTGTCATCATGGACCACTTATTTACACTGGAAAGTTCCATCAATCCAGTTCCACATCTTTGGATCAGAACCTCGCAAGACAAAGGTACTAAGTTTGGAGAACATCAAAGTTTGGAGTGTGAAGCTGAGACATGAAGTGTGAGAGAGAGGGATGCCACTGCCTATAATATAATTTCTTGGCTTGGAAGAATGTTCAACTCTTTCCATTTGACCTTGTGTAAAGATGAACATGTCCAATAAATGGTTAATTAATGCAATATTTAGTAAGACTTTAAACTTTCTTTCTTAATATCATGGGACTATATTGATTTTACGTGGTAACACTGTTTTCTAATTAAGTTTTGCATAGGCTGATGCTCAATAAGTGCTGTTTTTTTAGTTCACTCTTCAACTCTAGCATACAATCAAATGAAAATTCTTAACACCTTTTAAGATCTTTTTCTTTTCCGTTTTACACTCTAATAGCAATACAATCTATCCACCACAAGCTGTCTTCATTAGAGAACCTGCAGGAGCATCGTGGCGTCTTCACTTCCTTTGTTTTCAAATTTATAGAAAAAAAACAACTAACGTCTTGCAGTTAAATAAGTCTGGTTTGAATATGTAGCGCTAAGGTTTCCTTTGTACTAATCAACGAAACACTACCACTGTGGTTCAAGCTTCTTCACATTAAAGTACAAGTCCACTATGATAATGGTCCTGATTTCAACCGAATCCAAACACATTCATGCAGGAATGTGAGGTCAACCAAACAACCAGGAGACTATACTGTCATAGATGTATGTGAAATGCAACAGAGATTCTAATTTCTCTTAAAATTCAAGGAGACTAATTACAGTTCTCAGTCTTACGCCAGGATCACTCACACTTGAATGTGAAAAGTGGCTCTCTGGCAGGTTAAACATCCGGCTAACTGAAGTTCAACAAACACAAAGAAAGAATGATTATTGCCCAAACACCGTCCTCGAGTGTGGCTGTGGACTTTTGGACAGTAAGACTTGATGAGTTGTGATAGCGGAGGCAGGCTTAGCCCTCCTTTCACCTTTTCCTCTTCTTGTAACAGCAGGATGACCCGTAAGGTATTATAGTATCTCCAAGTCTACATGACGAACCTCTGGGTTTCGTTGCTACGGAGAAAAACAACAGGGTAAGATACAAATCGGTCTTTGCTGTGCAGATATATTCCAACTAGCAAATATAGGAACAACTGCATGAAATGTAAAAAAATAGGAGTTTTTAGGTATTTCTAGAAAACTATTTGAGCAAGTTTAATATTTCAGAACCTTGAGTTCTTTCTCCAAGCGATCCACCTCGGCCCCCAGGGTGTCAATGATGTTCTCCCCGTGTTTCAGCATGAAGTTCTCCAGCTCCTCGGGGGTCTTCACCTGCTGAATTTCCTGCAGAAAAAAAAAAAAAAGCACACACTTACCTTCAGTCAGTAAAGATACAAGGTAAGCATGTTGGATACAGCAAAAGCCAAGGAAAACACAACATCCCAGTTGCAAATTAACTCAAGCTTGGATTAGAAATTCAACTGGACTGAAGCTCAATCAGGAGACAACATATCCAAAGGTCTGCTCTTTAGATAATCTAGAGAGAAGCTATTGTGGCCTGCGTTACTGTATGTTGTAGATCCTTTCATTCAAGATTGTGTTCACTCTTACACAACTCGTTCACTGCGATGGCATAAACAAGAAAGCATAAAAACTGGAATTATCCTTTAATGACCCAAAAAAATGAATTGATCTGTGATTTTTTCAATGTGTCCTTAGCAGTTGTTAGCGACAGATGGAGTCATAATGTAGTGTTCAAAAGACATGCTTATTACATACTAAACACCACAATAATAAAAATGAGTGATCAGAAAATATTCAAATAGAAGGAAACAAAGGGAGTGAAAAAACAACTTACATTGAGGATTTGGTCAATGTCTTGTTTCTCCAGATAAGACCGTGTCACCACTCGGCCATCAAAGTCAACTTCAGCCTTGAATCGCACTTTGCTCAGTCCCAGATCAGTGGCCTTCACATCGTGGATGGCCCTGATCATGATGAAAACATAGCAGGAATAAAAATGATCAAACTGAAAACTCAGTCAGAGAACAAAACATGTTGCAGGATACTTTAGTGGACTTTCGCTAAACGGTGCGTTTATAACGAGTATGACATAAAATGTGGTCTTGCATTGTCAGACCTACAGTATCTCCACAGTGCTGCAGAGGTACGTCTAGCACTTCCACACAACATTCCTCGATAGGAGAAAAACATGGTTTGGTGTATAGGCGTTTTTTTTCTCACACCAATCCCAATGGTCTTGGCCAGCGCTAACCGCCAGACAGAGCAAATGTTTCTCTGCAAAATAATCTTGGGAAGGAACTTGGTTTTGGTGAAACGGGCACATTTAAAAGTTGTTTTAATCAGGCACCGGAAAACCCAAATTTGACAACTTGTCCCCCTAGCTCTGGATTTACCCTGCAGAGATCTGAGGAGCAGTTAACCATAGTCCTCATAAATCAAGTGGAGTTTAGAATAAAAGAATGAAACTGGTTGCAAAACCAAAAGTTTAAGTTCTTAAAGTTACTCGCATGTGTATGCTGGGACAGAGTAATTACAGTTGATCCCTTTGTACAGCTTGCTCTTAAAACGAGTTGCATGTAAAATTAGGTAAGTTAATGTGATTTTAACTTGAATTTTGTCCCATTGACATTAGTGGCTCTTTAAAGTCACTGTTAGATCATGTGGATTTGAGTTGGGATTATTTGGATACACATGAATGATTCCAGACCTGGTTCATAGCCATGGAGGTGTGTGCACATAGAGTAGGCCTTCTCATTTGCTGACCTTACGGCAGGGTCGTTCTCCAGGAACTCTGTAAGCTTCTGTACACGTTCAGCCTGTATGGAGCGACCCAGCAGAGCCTCTGTGTTAGTGTAGATGAGGAAGGCTGAGACGGCGCCCAGCAATGTGCCCACGCAGATTGAACCCATACTGTCATAGAGGGGGTTACCTGGGGCAGGCGCAGAGGGACAGAGGAAAAGAAATTAAAAGAAAGGGAATCAGTAAAACTTTAGAAATATGGATCATTGCCAACATTAACATTGCAGACTAAAGTGCAAAAACATTACAAGGATTATCCTGTTATGAACTTTATCAATTGAAGAATAATAAATCACAGTACTGGTTGAGAAGATTAAAGGAAGCAATAAATCATGAACTCATTAAATGCATGACTAAGGGCAATAGAATAGATTGAAACTGATTGACTCCAATAATCCATTAATGTCTCTTTGGTTACCTGTAAGTGAGGTGAGGCCCATGCAGCCGGCAGCCATGATGACTCCTAATACAGCAGCAGTATCCTCCAGCAGCACTACATTAGTACTGGGGTCTCGACTCTGCATAACTGCACACATAAAAACCATGTAAGACCACAATTACACCCAAATTTTCAAGAGCTACGTATCCACATTGCACCAAGTCTGGTATTATCAACATTATTATTATCAACATTTGTTGACAGATATATGTCCTTGGTAGAATTATGGTTGATAAATGATCTGATTTACTTCTTTCCTTCCCAATATGCAAATCAACTCTGACTGAAAGACACGTCTGCATACAATGACAGGAAACACCTGCTTTCTTCTACTCCAGAGGTAAGAGTCATTCATTTCAAACTGCCGGCAGATGTACTTGGTCGTCCAGGGACCCTTTCTAGCTCTCTCCTGGCCCTCAGTGCCCCACTTCACGTATATGGATCGGGATCTCCGTCATCAAGGATTCAAACTCTCCTCTTGTCTCTCCCTCTTCCTTTGTGTGATTGTTTCATTCTCCAATCTGTGTGAATGATGCGCTTCAGTTTTGCGTCCTGTGTATTTGTGACTGTCTGCTTTCCAGGTAACATGTTGGTGAAGAGGTCCTGTGGCTCGGGTTCGGTTTGGCGACACCTGGAAGCTGCATAACATCCTCCTGGGTCCATTTTCTTCTCATATGTTGCCACTCTATGTATTATTTTCTCATCCTGGCTGTCTATACTGTAATTTATTGTATTGTTTATTCTGTACGTACGACAGGGCAAATTATAAATTGCTGCCTGATCAATATAGATTCATTGTAATGCCAGGTGTAAATGGCATTCAAAGCATCATCAATTAATATAAAAGATATTTCCGCCGTACATACCATATTCATAAAAAGACACTCCATGTAGATGGGCGCTCCTCTTTATCTCATTTATGGCTACTAGTAATGTGGCTGAGAAAGGCAAAAAGAAAAAGATGTTTCAGTATAAAATTATACTTTATGTCCGAATGTCATGATCAAAAACTTCATTTTAATAAACAACCTCCTTCAGACACCAGAGAGCCTGCCAAAATACAGTAAGCCTGCAACACAGAGAAGTGACGTAATGGGTCATTATTTTCCTTGATATCTCTTGTATTACAGACACGAGTCAACCTAGACACTCACCCATAACAAAGATTCAATTGACTGTGGGTGCAGCAATCCCATGATGCCATGGTACCAGGAGAGGCCTGCTCCCATCATAAAAATGCCCACGCCGCTGATGAGAGAGGCAATGTAGCGCATGTTGGAGAAACCATACCTGGAAAAGACGTAGCGCCTCTATTACAGCCGAGAGTGTCATTTGAACAAAACCAGGACAGGTTCTCTACCCATCAACAACAATTATATACCTTCCCTCTGCAAAAACGCTGTTTGTAAAAGGATTACTTCTAACAGTACTTGTGCAAAATTCTTAATGTGTAAACTTCCACCTATACTTCTACTCTTGTCATAATGACCCATTTTCCTTTTGGCGACAGCTCACGTTCCTCTCATCATCATTCTCTTCTTTTTTTTTTTAACAGTACAATAAGGTGTGGTGCTTACGGGTGCCCAGCATCAGGGTTGCGGACAGACTGGCTGATTCCCAGGGCGAGCAGTGCCTGGTTGCAGGTGTCGGCCAGAGAGTGGATGGCCTCTGAGAACATGCTAGCCGATCCAGTGTAGACCCAAGCCAGCAGCTTGAAGATGAAATTCAGCCCATTGCTGAGGGCAAGGAAAAATAAGTAGATTAAGCGCTCAAAGGGCATTAAAAACGTTTATCATCGACAACATAATTTAATGGTTAACAGTAGTTCTGACTTTGGTGGTCTACAGATTTAATAAACAGCTGGTCCTGGACAGAAACAGTTATCTATGTGATAATGTGGCTGTTAAAGGACAATTTCGGTGCAAAATTAATCTACGTGTTAATAACACGTGTACCGAGTCAACCGTTCTCTGGGATATGTTTTCAACCACGAACGCTGTGTAACCAGTAATCAATAACATGGCTCAAGCACGGTGTTTGTCGTTCGACTGGTGATGAGTGTTTACCCAAGATGGAGCATGCCTGTATACCGAACGGTACTGTCTTTAAAAACTACCTTTGTAATAAACTGTCTGTACCCTTACAAAGTTCTCAAGTCTTGGGTTTACATGTGAGGACCCTCATTATGCTACCGTGGAAGTGTGGTGCTATTTTGAGCCTTGTTAGTGATATAGAAATAGCAATTTCACTTTACTTTACCAGTGCCCCAAAGACTAGCATTACAAGCTAAGCAGTGGTTTGCACTAGCTTGTTTCAAGCTAAAGACACATTCAGCTTTTCTGTCCTCATGCCCCAGAAACACAGAACAGACTGGACCTCTCCTCAACTCAGTACTTAACCACTGGAGTCCTGTGAGTCCTTGTGCATACTAAGTGAAGGAAACATTTTGCTGTTCATGTGACTGCACATGTCCTGTAATGCAATCATCCTAATCAAATAGGCCACATGATATCATGCCCATGCAGTTTCTAATACAATTTTCACATCTTTGAGATTTGTTTTTGAGTGTTAAAACTCTGGGTGCTGGGGGTTCTCTTCTTTTTTTAGAATAAAAGATCAAATGAAAGTAGGTCTACTGTCTCTTAAACGTTACACTCTGATATTCACCCGACATACTGCTGAGAACAGACTCGTGGTTCCTCTCTAATCCAATACCTCCCACTGTGTGTGCTACAACTCAGCAAAGTAACTGAGTACAGAAAGACTTCACAGCAAAACCAAACAAGGGCGAGAGTATTAAAACGTACATGCAAATAGCGACCATGACCACCTTCCCCGGTCCTTGTAGGAAAGTTGTCCTCTGGCCTGATCGAGGCTTTTTGGAACAAAGAAAAACAACTTCAGTGAAATGTAGCAACCGGTCTTTGATGTAATATACACATGACTGGGAAGGTCCAGCTATGTCATCATAACAGACTTATACAGTTAATGTTATCTCATGAAAAATAGTGTGAGAACACAAGGAGGAGTAACAAGCCAGCAGAGTATAGAATACACCATGCCATACCAAAACAGTGTAGATCCGTACAGTATAGACATCAAAATAACACTACTGATCTTCATATATGACAACAGACAATGACATTAATAATTATGCAGACGTAGTGACCTCTGTAACTGAGAAAAAGGTCACACAAATACATCACTAATGTCCACTCTTATCCCTTTCACACATAAAACATTTCAGAATTAATCACATTATCAAACTAAATGACAGGACAAAAGAGCTCACCTTAGTGTTTCCCCAAAAGTCTTTGTATTCCTTTAACAACTGTTGATTCCTAAAAATACCTGGAGGTCAACAAATAGGAGATTTAAACAATAACAAGATGTCCAACAGACAAAATAATCAGTTAACAGCTGTTAAACAATAAGGTTAGTTATACAAATATTCACAAAAGGTATGTACTGAGCATTAGAGAAATGCCCCCCTTAGCTTAGCACAAAGAATAGAAACAGGGGGAGACAGCTAGCCTGGCTCCATCCAAAAGTAACAAAATCTGCCTACCAGGATCTCTAAAGCTCACAAATTATCATGCAGTATCTTGTTTATTAAAAAAAAAGACTGCAGTGTAAAAAAGACAATTCTGAATTTAAAAAAAAAAGGTATGTGTTGTACTATTTCCCAAGCAGGGACACCCTGAAGCTCGTCACCTTGTAACTGGTCAGAGGTAAGAAAGAGTACACTCTTCTAAATATCACTTTTTTTTTTTACTTGGATTTTGAATGGGAACGAGATATTACATGTTGCACTTTTGCTTTGAGACAAAAAGCATTATTTACATTATTATTCCATGTTCACAAAGGGACAAATAAAAAAATAAACCTACTTTCTTGAAACTCTCTCTCCACTTCTTTCCTGAGATTTCTCTCTCGGGCTAGAGCTTCATGGCTTCCCCATACCTCTAGTGCTCTAACAGTCACAGAAAGAAAGAAAGAATGAATCACAAAACGTAAGAGACACATGAATGAAAATTGGTGTTTTGAGCAATAATTTGTTGGAGTACACATATTGGTTATATTCTGTAGATCTTTTGAGGTGTAAAGCAAAAAGGTGGAGAACTAACTTGGCCTCCACATCTGACCGCAAAAAGACAGTGAAAGCCTCCGTGTCGTCGTGAGGGCTGCGTCTTCTGATCTTTCGAAGCTGTTCCAGATCACTTTGAACACACACAGACACACAAAGGGGAAGGGGGGGGGGGGGGGGGGGGGGGGGATTTAGGAAGACCTGGGTTAAACGATGTTAGACAGTCTTATATTTGCTAATGACAACAGCATGTTTTCTTATTAACTCAAAAGAATGTGTGTTAGGGTCTGCCTGCATCTCAGCTAGCACTGACCATGGTTACACTGAACAGATAAGCCTTCAATTCAGCTTTAGGCGCAGTGAATATGTATCAAATAAATGAAATGTAACACCATTTGTTTGGGAAACTGGGGTTACCTTGGTTTGAGGCAGAATTCATTCATGGCTCTGACTGCTGTGATAAAGTTGTTCTGAGTGTACTTGGTTCCATATTCTCTTTTCTTCAGGACTGCTCGAACTGCATATGACAGAGGGAGATTATGAGAAAGGGTTTCATCTACATTCATTAGTCCTCATGGTTGTGCAAGTCATCAAATCACACCCACATTCTGAAGATGCTAAGAATATAGGTAACTCAAGAGTAAGGCAGTGAGTCTTATTTTGAAATCTGTTTCATGTGAAGCATCCACAAATATTGTTAATTACCTTTCACTTGAATTGTCTCCGCTTTAGTCAGTCCCTGAGGTGTTGCACCTATGAGAGAAAAGATTGAAATGTAATCAAAGAAGTAAACTAAACGGAAATTCTTCTGGAAGACTTTGGAATTTTCCTAAACATCTACACTTACCAGAAACATTTTCCGGTGCTAATGATGACAGGGCATGCAATAAAACAACAGTTTTAGCTTATAAAAAGGTACACAATATGTTAATGTACACAATGTAGAGCCACACAAAATGCCAAGAACAGATAAACAGCAAACATCTCAACAACTTCTGAATCTGTGGTATTCTGAAACATTAAATTTAGTCAGCTGGTGAACCTGGGGTGGCTTTTGCAGCAGCAGACAGGACCTTTTCTGCTGTTGGAGCATCACCTGATGCTGATTTTGGGGGACCATCTTTACTGTTGCCAGAGGTAGAGTAGTACTGCACCTTGCCTAGCCCTAGAGAAGCAACACGGCAGTCTGGGAGGCTGAAACACACGTTATGTATGCCTCGACTCTTCAAACCTGTGTGACAGAACGTATGATAAACGTTTCTTCATTTGTACTGCATTGTAAACTATGGTTCAAGAGAAAACACAGTAGTACGAGCCATAATGTGGAATGAGTCCTCACCGTGGCACAGCTGGGGGATCCTCGAGGACCGTTGTGATAGGGGTGCCCTGTGTTGCAAGGAGAGCCTGCAGAAGACATGCCATGGTCTGTGGGCCAGGCTGGGGAACATCCTCGCTGTAGCGGGGCTTGGTACCGAAGTGCAGGAACTTGCTATGCGGAGTCACAGATAGCACGGTCACTGTGGTGTTAGCTTGTCAACTGAACAGATTAACGGCAAGACATCGCCTCTCAACACCTGACGGTTTCATCAAGCAGTAACGATAGCGTCGATGTAAAACAAACTAAAGTGTTTAACACAAGTGGCATTGGTGGCTAATTGAAATGTTTGTCATTGATAATCGGTTGGATGGTCAAATATATTTCCCGTACTGACGCTGGTGCAGCGCCACCAACACCGACTAGCTAGCACCGTGAGCTAACATCGTTAGCCACCGTAAGTAACAAGTACTGTGTAACATTTTGTTTACTCAGAAACAACTACAACTGAACAGCGAGTACTTTTAGATAAGGTCATTTAAGAAAGACAGTACCTTTCTATTGTGATGTTTTTTCTGCATAGTCTGTATCCATTTTAGAATATATGACCAAACTTCGGAGGAGGGTCTGGCAAAGCGAGACTAAACTACCGGTAATGGTAACACTGCAAACAACACACACACGCAGTGACCTGTGACACAAAAGTGACGTTGACTGTCTTCTCGCGAGAGCTCATTCAGTTTAAGTTGTCTTTTTTTCACTTTGTCTGAAGAACCACGACCATCGACACCTCCCTAATGTAGCCTACATAAACATCCCAACAAAAAATTAGTCTTCATTGCCTTCTCTTTTTAATGTATCTTATAAGGTTGCCATATTAATGCAGTTCTTCATAAAAATATGTCCATTGTTTGGTTTGCAGTCCGCCCATTTCTTCTTGCGAATATGGCTTTTCCTTAATAAAATGAACTGTTTAAAAAAAATCTTTGTTAAATAAGATCTTTCCCCATCTCATGACTTTCAAAATATATAAGAATGTCTTCCTCCTGAAATTTAATTGTTTTTCCAGTTCTCTTCTTATGTAATGTGTAACATTAACCAGAAATATTCTGCTATATGTAGTATTAAAATAAAATAGTTTGTGTTTCTTCTTAGTTCACAGAAAGTACAAGAATATTCAATATAAAGTGTGAATCTCTTTAATGTCTTTTTTTGCTGAAAACCAACTTTGTTTTGACAGAATTTGACTCAAGCTAGGCAAATGTTCTGCCATTTCATTTCTCCAAAGTCCAGTCCTGCAATAATCGCTGTGCAAACTAGGCCATCCATGTTCCCCGTCATCCTCATAGTGCTGTTTACATCCAACTGTTTCATGTACAGTTAAGAAGAAAAGGTTAATTTGATTAAAATATGTTTTATTAAATGTTTTGTTGTGTAAATGGTTGACAGAGTACATTTAGATTACTTTGTCATGTTGGGAAGTTCAATCAAATTCATCATATTTGAATAAACTTGTTGTGTTTTATCTTTTGAACTGGTTTAGTAGAAGAAAAGAAAGACATCAGAAAATGTAAGGTAAAGTACCTAAAAATTGTACATGCAGTGCTTAATTAAATGCATTTAGTTACTTATCACCACTACAATATTCCAAATAAATTCCTTTTCACTATTTTCATATGGAAATAGATCCACCACACTAGCACATCTGGAGAATATGCAACCAGTTTGCTTTACTGCACTACACAACACAAAATATCTGGGTAGTAATTAGCAGGGTTATTATTCAGCAATTTTTAGCAAGGAAAGAGTGTTAGTTGTCTTAAATGTAGCATTGTCATCATAAAATTTTACCTTGGAAGGAGGAATACTATGACTAAAAATTTCCTCCATAGAATACCTCTCTCCAAATTGAGAAGTACCTCATTAATTGCTCAACCCATGTAAACAGTAAACACAGACAGGGCAGGGCAGTAGTGGGTGTGGGGTGGCAACACAGCACCAGAAAAAATAAAATAAAATAAAGACTTAGTCATTGACTGAAAAAAAAGGAATCACAACGGTTAAGAAAAAAAATCATGCATGTTTATTGAAACTTTAAAACAGTACAGTCGATATATTATGACCTTGCAGTAAATAGGTGCCTTAAGGAGCAGCAGTGTTTGTCATATTCATCAAACAAATAACTGACAAATCAAACACATACACCAGGGGAGAGTCTTTTGGATTTCCCATGCTATCACTCGACATCAAAACCTGCAGATCCATCCCTTCAATTGTTACAATCATTAAAATGGAATCCAGAATATTCTATCAATATCCAAGACCCATAGTACAGTTTAAGAAGGCCATACCTCGGTCTTGGTCCATTTAGGTAAAAATTAGAGAAGATAAAACATTGTGCACGAATAAGGTCACTTAAATGAGAGAAAATGGAAGTATGCAGTTTTAGAAAGAAAGTCGTCAAGCTGATGCGAGAGTGGTACAGAGGAGCGACTCTGTCCTGGTATGCTTGTGTGGGTTGCAAGTTGTCTTGCAAAAGGAGGGAGTTTGTGATAGCATTAACGCATTGTGACAAACTCCTCAGACGAGGTGGGGTGAATGGCAATAGTCTTGTCAAAGTCTGCTTTGGTAGCACCCATTTTGATGGCCACAGCGAATCCCTGCAGCATCTCATCACAGCCCAGGCCCTGCATGTGCAGACCCACCACCTGGGGATAGGAGACAGGTCAGTCTTTGAGAAGCACTGAAGTTGTTGACGTTCACATGAGCCAAAAATAGGGGCACATTGGGCCAGATGCAAAAATAGATGCACTGTCATTCAAAAAGAGAATACACATAAACTGAGTTGGTCCAGTGAGCAAGTAATAAGTAAAAAAAAAAAAAAAAATAGGCCATATTTGCTTTTTATTATTGTGATCCACTTGAGTGCCTGGAATAAGGTTTGTTGACCACATACTACCCAAGGACAAAGTCCTGCGGGTATTTTTTTGGTTTAGAGATGATTAATGATCAGTGTATGTACAACACTGACTTTTTTTTTTTTAGCAGGGTTTAGGGTTTCTATCAGATGTGGAGATAGAGCAAGTCTAAAGCCACGTGCACCTGTTAAAAATCTCTCTGTGTTCACTAACCCATTGTTTTACTGTGGGGAAAGCCGTGGAGACAACTCTGAGGAAGCGCTGTCCTCGGCATAGTGCACCGCACGAAACCGCCACCGAGTGAAGCGCTCATAGTTCAAATTATTTCAACTTTGACCTCTGTGCCGTTGACCCTTCAAGGCACAAACAAAGCCAGAAGCTATGACAACGTAAGCCTGCGCTGCACTTTTATCTGCTATATGTTATATGATTTGCGCCCTACCTCACGGTTTTAACTCTGAACATAACTCTAACTTTTGATTATTATTATTATTATTATTATTTGTAACAATGATTTAAATGAGATTAGAAAGTCAGAAGAATAATTACTGATCTATCAAAGTATTGCTTATATTTGATCAACAACTGTAAATAGCAGATGACTCCTACCTTCTCCTCCTTGCCCTCACACACCAGCTTCATGATGCATTGACTTTTCCTGCTCGTGATGGCGTGATACATCGGAGTGAAAGAAGTCTTGTAGATCTTCACATTCTCCTTTCCTCTAGATTTAATGGCCTCCTCTGTGACAAACACAAATTAGCCATTGCAATTCTTGTCCTATTGAGTGCTACAGAAGAAAAAACTGACTACTTCAATCCTGCAAAAGTTTAACTCGGATTATAAAACTACTGCTCACCTTCTGTGAGGCCCACGGTTGCGATGGGTGGGTGGCTGAACACCACCGTCGGGATACTTGAGTAGTCCAACTTGGAGTCCTTCTTGCCCTCAAACAGTCTGTGCGCCAGCTTTCTGCCTGCAGCAATGGCAACTACCCCGACATACAACATAACATCAGAGCACAACTCTGCCTCTGTAAACGTCTTAAGAAAACATTTTAGTGGCCCACAAAGAATAAAAACGCCAAAGTGGCTCATTTAATGGTTTTCTTATTAAAATATCACCTTCTTGTACACTTACAACTGCACACAACACAACTTGACAACAATGTGCTTTGTGTACTATGTTCTTACTCAAGTAACAGTATTAGATTGAGGGAGGACACTTCCTGACAGTTTCAGTGCAGATATTTGAAGCCTTTACTTTTTAAATGTAATTTCATTTCATGCAGTTCTTGCCTCTAACAGACACTACATAAAGTTCTTACCTGTTTATAAAAAGTGACTAAAGTTCAACTGAAGACCTCTAAAAATGTCTCCTTTTTTTACCCTACTAATATTAAATCCCCTTTTAGGCATAAAAAACTAAATGTGTAGATATTCAAAAGGGATAGAAAATATCACTGAAACATTTAATCTATCAGCCTTCAAATGCCCACACTGGGCAAGCTCAAATGTAAACATGACTGTATAGTTTTTGAGCAACCTCCACAAAATGATTTGAGTTAATAGTGCAACTACCTACCAGGTGTGAGAAGAGCTTTGCCACAAACGTCCCCTACAGCGTAGATCCCTGGTCTGCTGGTGTTCTGAAACTCATCCACAATGATATGGCCTCTTTCATCTGTATCCACACCCTGCAAACACAGAGAGGCATCTTTAAGGAAAGATACATTTTGTATGCCTGGGTGCTGGTGTGTGTGTGTATATATATATATATATATATATATATATATATATATATATATATATATATATATATATACATATACATATACACACACACACACACACACACACACACACACACACACACACACACACAAATACACTTCATTATCTGTTTTCTGTATGAAAATGCTGAACATAAGTGTACAATCACAATCTTAAATTTTGTACAATCTGCAAAAACACCAAGAAAAAGTTTGCACAAAAAAAAAGGATAAATACTGTATGTTTTGGCCATTTCTGTTCTCTCCCTCACTAATCCCAAGCTGCTGAGCAAAAGAGTGTGTGCATTTGTAACAAATTTTAAAGAATGAACAACAGAAACAGTTTCTGTATAAAGCAAGAAACCACAATTACCAAAAACCCTCGAGAATACACAGTTCAGGGGCAACCACAAACTCACAGTTTAACAGTATCATGTGTTTTAACAAAGACCGATCCCTGGAAACTACTAACTTCACTTATTTTGATACTTTCTACATTTAAGTTAGTGGTTGAACTGTTGTGGTGAAATTTCACTCACATCCTCCTTCATATTACAGGTTAGACAATAAAAATAGAAGCCAGAATGTGTGGTATTAGTTAGAGACACACATCTGTTGAATGTTCCCTTCAATAGGCAATCTGATAGCTCTCTTTCACTAAGCTACTGTATGGTGAAGCACCTTGAATAAAAAAACAACAACATAATACCTTCCCCATTAATCTAGTATTAAGTTGCCTGTTATCCTGAGCTAACAAACATTTTACTCTCCACCTCTAAAGAAACAACGTTATAAAGACTGCTAAGCATGTAGTCCGTCTTGTTCCTGGATTATCCCTAATCGCCGATTTAAGATGATCCCATGCCTGGTTTATTTTGGGCTCCATTTTTTTTTTAATATAAAAATTAAACTATGAAACCTTTTATCCAATAGTGTGTTACTGGATTTAGTTATTTCTTCTTTCAAAGCTGCTACTTCTAAAGTGTCTGCGGTGTTGCTATGATCTACGAGGAGAGTTAAGCAGCCAAGATGAGGTTGACAAGAGCAAATTCTCTTTGCAAAGAGACCGTGGTGATAAGCTGCAGTTACCTGTCTTACACGCACTGTTACTATTTCATTGATGGGTGTTGCATGTGTTTTGCACTCTTTCCAGCTGCAAAATAAATTGCCTCAATTAGAATAAATAGGAAATTATTTTAGGATCACCTGACTGTTTTACCACTAAAGATGTAAATGTTTCCTGTGCACATTTCAGCATCTAGTTTACAGTAGATATCGTAGGTAGACTGTTACCATCTCGCCAATGTTCAGTCCAGAAGTGTTTGGCTGCCTGCCGATGGCCCAGAGAAGGCAGTCCACTTCCTGGATGGTGCCGATCTTCTCCTCGTCGTTCTTCTTCTCAGGGTCTTGGGTGACGATCGTCACCTCCAGTCCCTTGTCGGTTTTACAAACAGACTTCACCTGGGAATTCTTCCACAAATCCACACCGGTGTTTTGCAGTTCTTTAGTGCAGTTTGTGCTTATGAAGCTGTCAAAGTTCCTCAAAACCTACAGAAACAATATGAGAGCATACAGTATTTCAATTCTTGCATCACTTATGAACAATATCATTTAGCATTTAGTTGGGATTCTATGGGTTTCTTACTCCAGTCTGTCGAACAATGAGGGATGTTTTGGACCCCAGGGTGGAAAGGATGCCGGCCATCTCCACTGCAATGTAACCTGCACCCACGATCACACTGCGCCTGTTGGGAAAACAAAACTTTGAAATTATAAGCACAAACTTTACACATGGTGCAAACAATGAAAGAGATTATACGATAAGCTTACTTTGGCAGAGTTTCAAGTTCAAAAAAGCCATCACTGGTAATGCCAAGACTTCCCCCTGATGTCATCAATAAAACACATTTCACACAATTGTGCAATTTTATTTAAGTCATCTTTTAATTAACAGATTAAATAAAACTAACTTTTCCAAGTCAAATCTAAGTACATTAAGTGTTACCTGGAACTTCAGCATCACTCAAAACAGTAGGCTGCCCTCCAGTGGCGATGAGGATATGGGGGGCTGTATATTTCTTTCCGTTTACCTCCACAGTCGGCTCAGAATCATTTGTAAACCTGGCCTGACCTTGAATAGTTTGGACCTTAGCCTGGAAAGGATCAGATGTCATTATTAAAAAAAAATACTGAAAACATGTTACAGACGTGACGAGCAAATATACACGCATACGGGAAAGAACAACAAACACACTGAAATAAGAAAGATGTAAAATGATTAACATGAACTTACTTTGTCAAGATTGTTGCGATAAATACGATTTAGGTGACTAACATAGGCATCCCTTTTGGCCTTGAGAGCTCTGCAAACAGGAAATGATCAAAGATAAGAGGTGGTTTGGTTTTTAGCCAGATTTACAGAAGGAAGGCATGCATTCAAATGATGTATGCATCTCAAACACTTCTTAAAAATGATACATAAAAAAAAAGGACCGCACACTTAAATAAATGCTCTAAATTACCCATACATCCACGCATATTTTTCAGGGAACAGGCCAGATCTGAGTATATTGAGGCTGGGTATCGTTAAAAGAAATTCAATACTTCTACCGATACCAATACTGTGATTTGGATACCAGTTCCTCAACTGGTCCTTTTTTCAATACCAAACTTATAAGACAAAAAAGAAATTACATCATTACGGCACAATTCTTTCTGTTTATATTCAGCTCTACGTGAGCAAAGTAATGTAGAGTTGTTAATGCCTACCTCTACGATGTGTAACACTAAACAGCCAATCTGTTGTTGACTGAATTTACACTAATGTATTTTCTTTGTTGTACGCAAAGATTATACATGTGTTTCCTTTATATTTAATATATACTATATATACTGAGCTTTTCAATAATGTATTGACAGGTGGACACACTTTAACATAACTCTTTGCAGGCTTGATTAAAGTGACTGCCCAGCCCTGACGTACGTTAATGTTTTTTTTCATTATCCCTGTATAACATTTCCCAGCCACTCCTTTGAGAGGTTAATCTCTAACCATCACCTTGACTAAAATAAAAGTAGTTCAAAGATAGAGAAGTAGGCTGAAGTGAAGCAACAAAAAACAGACAGGGAAGTTGGGCTATGAAATGGACACCGCTGTGTTCCAGGAAATCCCAAAAGTGAAGAAGACACCAGATAATGTAACTTACTCCCAACTGAAACGAACGTTTCCAACGTCAAAGCCGTAATCACCGTGATCGTGAAGATACTCCGCATGAACGGCGGCATTCCACATAACCTGTGAAGACAGATAAAGGCGCTGAATTAGACATCTAGTGAATTTTTATACAAAATTACTACGTCTAGTGGGTAAAACTTTGCTTATCGCAACTCAAATAAAAGGAAATTGTACCTTCTTAGGGACACAGCCAACATTGACCTGAAAAAAACAACATTAAAACAGCGCAAATTAGTTTAGTGCAAGCTTGATGAAATAGCATCCAAGCTCATGTTACGTTAGTAATAAATATTTCAGGACACTGCAGAGGTCTGAACTCTATTTGCAAAGTTTGTTGCAATGTGTTGTAGTTTTAAAAAAAAAGGAAAAGTTTAAGGTGAACTGCAACCCAGAGCTAAACCTTCAATAACTAATTTGTCATCTTGAAATCATTCAAATTGACATAAGAAATTGCACAAATTATTATTTTTAATTACAGAATTCCAATAAGAACAATCATCAAAATGGTACAATACCACTGGAAATCAAAATATATGCTCAAATGAATATGAACTTTAAAATAGAAATGTATTCTCACCAAAAAGGTGGCATTCATAAACTAAGTTTGGGTGGCTTTGACCATTGCTTAATCCCATATTTTATACACGCAAATATTTAAATTTTTACATGAGATCATTTCCTTATTTGTTACCAACATTTCAAAATTAATCTGACTAGGTGGCTCGCCTTTGTGCAATCAGGATGTGGTTTTAGTAGTTTAGGACACATCTGCTTCATCACAACAACTTCCCATCTGTTAGATCAACTGAAAAGTCGGTGAACAAAATAATATTAACACCTACAATATGTGCTTTCCAATTGTTATAATAAAAACTAAAGCTATATGAAGCAACTTCCTCACATTAAAGCCCTTGTGCACAAACATGTATCTGAGCTCACAACCTAAACCTAGGCCATTTCTCTTTCTATTTAATGGAGGAATCGACGAGGATAGGGGGAGTTTTTTCACCTCGTCAAATTAGTTTGAAATGTTAAGACTTTGTCTTTACCGTTTTGTTATTTATTGTTTGGTAGCTTCAGTAGCATATTTCATAATGTGTCATATGCCAGTGCAATGGGGGCTATCTTATAACCACCAATTTCCACCGGTTGCAGAACGGCTGGGACGCATTTAAACTTCAAACAAACAAACAATGTTTGTTGTAGGCTACACAACAAAAAAAAAACTTGACAAAAGGAGTCCGGAGGTTTCGCAGTGAACCTGGCAACCAGAGTGTGCTGTAAAGCTGCACAAGCGACAGCACGGTGGCTGGTGTCGGTATGGATAACGGTAACGTTGTTTAAATCGGTTTTTTACTCACGCAGGTACCTCCGAGTTTGTGACTCTCGATCACGGCGGCGGATGCTCCGAGCTCCGAAGCCCTCCGAGCACCAGCTAGCCCCCCGGATCCGCCGCCGATCACCAGAAGATCGAACCGGCTCGTCTCTGTTGCCGTCGGGTCTGAGGCCATGCTGCGACGGATGAGAACTCTGTGTCTGCAAAAAGACGAGAAAAGTTGCTTTCTGAGGACAAACAAGCAGGGAGCTCGCGTCCGGGTTAGCTGGATTAATATTGCCATAACCAGGAAGTTCGCAAGCCTGTGTGTCGGACGAACATGGACATGGGAGGGTCAAGTGAAAGCCACTGCTGTGTCATTATGAATTATAACAATGGTGTGGAAATCCCAGAAACTGTTTTCACAATTACTCATGGTCACCCTCACATGAGCTCCAGTACGGGGATTACAATAGCAGGTGTACATTAGAGCTAACGCTTCACTAAAAAAATAGGCTAGATAAACTAGCCTAAAGTTACATTTCAAATAACTTGCAGAAAGCACTGTATAATATGATATGTGACATTAGCCTTATAAAGTTAATGCACTCACCTTGTAAATGACACTGACACAGTAGGAAGCCGTCTGCAGATTCTTATAAACAGCATGTTTGTACTCGTTTTAAGGGCATTTTTAATGAGATGCATCAACCGCGTGTCGATAGTGTTTATCTCTCAGCCGGTGAAGGCCTGTGGTTTGATCAAGCTATTAAAGCTTTAAACCACTTCCTGTGTCACTGGGTGAGGTGAACCCGCAGACACATTTGTAGGCCTGTGTGCGACGACACAATACCCGACTGTCTCTATAAACAAACAGACTATACACGTTGTGTTCGGCGATTTCATAATAAAACCGCACTTACGAGTTTAACACGTGTAGGCCTATTGCCATATAGAAATGTATTAAGCGGTGTTGATAACGTAGATGGCAAATCAAAGCGTTTGTGTTTTGTAGCAGATTTAGAAACTACTGTAAAAGAAAACAGGGAATCCTATGCAGGGTATGAAGGAGGTTTGCGTAGTATTTCTTCAAGAATAGCAACTACACTACACCCATCTTTCCAGCTGTAAAGAAAAACACAATAGAAACGTGAACTTCCGGTTACAACTTTCAAAATAATAGCTTACTTCACTCTGTCAATGGTGTAAGTAATCTTTTACTACTGTAAAAGTAGCAATACCACAGTGTGAAAATACTCTGTTATAACTAAAATCCATGCATTCAAAAGCTTACTCAGGTAAATATAGCCTACTTAAGTATTAGCAAATATATTGGAAATCTTCCAATTTCATAACCAAATGTGTAAATCACTTTAAGTAGCTGCTGGTAATGGTGGGGCTAATTTGAATAGTTTTGAATAGATAAGAGGAACCTGGAATCAAAGGAGCTAAATAGAATTCAGCCATCTTTAATGGAATTATTTTAACCTGAGCTTTTACTTCTGTGACAAGTGGAAAAATGTCTTCCGTCAAAAATACCTTTATAACTTCACAAAAGTCTATTGTGAAAATACCTATATATTGCTAGGTATCTTGACATATTTTCATTTAGTAGTTGATATTCTGTATTAATAATCTGAATCTGAAAGTAACTAGTAACTGAAACTATCCAACAAATGTAGTGGAGTAAAAAGTATAATAGCATGTATTAGTAAAGTAGCCTATGAAACACAAGTAGCCTACCTCAAAACGGTAGTCTTAATATCAGGCTACTTGAGTAAATGTATGTATCTAGATAGATATTTACTGCTACCTGCCCATTTGCACTGTTGTGTATTTTATACCGTAATTTGTATGTTTTAATGGTGTCTTTTGTCACGTGTTATTTGTGTATATACTCCACAATACTGACTAAATGCAAGCTGCATAATTGGTTTATTTACATTTTAGCATAGGCCTACTATTTAAGCAGTTGCACATTTTGTTTCCCCATCCTGTATATATTACAATTTTTGTTCTTATGTTTTTATTCCTATTATTATTATTATTATTATTATTATTTCTTCAGGTATATTGTATGTATGTATATTGTATCCTAGTATGTGATTTATCTTTGTATTCGTTGCTGTGTGACTGATGTATGTTTACGGTTGTAACACCATAATTTCCCGTTTTTTCGGATCAATCTATCTATCTATCTATCTATCTATCTATCTATCTATCTATCTATCTATCTATCTAATGTAGCCTATGTGCTGTAGCTTACTAGGAAAAAGTTCACTGAGGTGAACAAGAGAGTCAATTTATTTAGCTGTACATTCCGCCACTGCATAACAGCATGCACCAAAAAGTTGTTCTTGTAAAAGTTGTTCTTGTAACATACAAATAAATCATGATTTTGAGAATGCCCCCTATATATTTGATTATGGTTCATTATTAGTAAAGCTCATTTGTATGTTATGCTTTTATTTTGAAGGCAACAACAACTCTTTTCCGGAATTGTGTCGGCTAACGTAAGCTACCTACAACAAGCTAAAGCAGAGCGGCTCGGTTGGCCGCCTTGACAAGCGATAATATACCGTCCACAGACAGGAATAATTCATTTTAAAACACATTGCGGAACATAAAACAACACTTTTATACGGTATGTATGTGGGATTAGACTCTCTCGCCAATAAAACCAGTAGAAATGCGGCCCGTCGCCTTTGCGACCCCCCTTGTTGTGGTCAGGTAACGGGCCTTTTCCTTGTGTTCAAAGGAAGACCGCAGCAGGAAGATGTAAAGAGAAATGACTATACCTACACTGAATTTAATGAACCGATTTGTCTCTTCTGCTCGCAATCCGCTGTCTGTAATGCAAATCGCTGCAGGCGTAAAAAATAAACTGTATGTGAGAGAGAGGGGGAGGGGCTCTATGGGCCCTGTGTTAATGTCAGTACGGTAAGGTTTATTCAGTGATTTAACTGCTTTTTCTCATCTGCTTTTTACAGTGAGAAGCCGTCTCACGTGTCAGTTGACGATTTCCTCTTCTCTGACTCTCACCTCCACTGTATGATCGCAGCCATTGAGTCAGTGGGACCTAATAATACCTGCAGACAGATGCCCAGCGGACCTCACCGGTCAACATGAATCCTGTCAGCTATCAAAGCATGCTGACGTCTGTGAACGGTGGGCATCCCACTTTGGTTTTGGATCGTGTTCTGAACACTTCAAATGTGAGGTGTTGTCAGAAATGTGGATTTGCTTCTACAGATGCTGCGTTGTTCAAGAAGCATTTGATTGAGCATAGGGGGACAACCAGGTTTTACTGTTTTTATTGCAACAAAGTATCATTCAGTGAGGCAGAGTTAAACGCTCACCTGAAGCAACACAATTCAAAGTATCCATTTAAATGCCCTCACTGTGGACAGGGCTATATGAGGAGGCTGTGCCTTGTGAAGCACATTGAGCGTTTGCACAGTACAAGCGTTAGTAAAGGACCTGGTGACCCGGGCACGACAAAACCTCAACATGTTTCTGTGTCCAGTGCGTTATCAAGTGTGTCCACTGCTGATCCATCACCGCTTCGACCAACTGTTCGAGTATCGGTACCTGCCCTGAGTGCATCTGCAGTCAGACTGGGTAAAGATGAACAGAGAGGAAAAACACTGGAAACAAATGTATCAAATGCCACAAATGGTAATGCAGAGCTTTTGGCCCCTTTTAATGGACTCATTCAGCACAACAGGGCTCTGACTGTTTCCCTTCCAGAGGAAGTAACAATCCCTGCTGGCTGTTTGGTTGAACTCGTTGAGGTAAAAACTGTTAATGGGACAAAGGAGCTAAAGCTGAGGCTTGTCTCTCAACAAGAAAACAAGTCTGTGATTAAAGACACGAGGACCACAGTCTCTCAAAACACTACACATGGAAAGCCATTCTTATCTGCATTAAATCATCCAAACACAGGGAAGTCTATGAGTATGGGAATGTGCACAGTTAACAGGAAACAGTGTGACACAAAGACTGTGAACGTGGAGCGTCCTGCAGTTGTCCCAGTCAATACTTCCAAAAACCTCCCAAATCAAGTAAGCAAGGAAAAAGGGGGATTGAAAAGAACATCACAAGAAATAATCAACTTGGAATGTCAAACAGTCATTCCAAACAAGGTTCCCAAAAGCATCCTCAATCCTGTAAGAGAAGGAAATAGTGGGATCAAAGTTACACAGAGGGAGCCCTCTGTTACCTCCAACACGGTTGTCAACAGGTTGACTCACACCCTGCAGCCAGAGAACATGGGAGCATCTGTTTCTCAGAGAGCAATGGATAAGAGAAATCATTTAATTCCAGAGCATTCCAAGAGTATCCCACCCAGAAGGGCCAGTGACATAAAAATCATTCCTCAAGGTGTGTCGGTGGCTGTTAAGCAGGAACCTGGGGAGATGCTCCTCAAGAACACCACTTCTTTAAAAAAGAAGAAAGAGGCAGTGGGCTCGAACCAGCAAAAATCAACTTCTCCTTCCTTGAGTGTTCTCTTAGCTGCAGCGGCCCAAGTGAGACCTCCAGCGACTGTAGTTTGTAAGGATAATGTTGCTTATCCCTCTTCTTCAATGCCCAGGACTCAAAATGAGCCCTCATCGGTCAAAACACAGGTGCTTTCCAACCCCACAAATTCAAAGATGTCCACTTGGACACAGGAAGTAAGATCCAATGAGAGAGCCGGAGAAGGAGACACGCTAGAGCCCGAGGGTTTTCCCATCATCTCTTCTGTGTTTTCATTAAGTCAACAACCAGAGGATGTCCAAGGCTCCATGCAGCCACTGGTTATGGCTCTGCGTGGTATAGTGATGAATAAAAGTAACAGTTCTGGTAGTGCAACTCAAGATCACATCAAGATGAACGGCACAGAGCAGGGGAAGGAGGCGGGTTTCTGTGCTCAGGCAGCTACAAAAGATGGATCTATCATCCGCAAGCTTTTATTGAAAGAGAGGACCAGTGAGTCCGTCAAAGTAGAGGAGCCGGATACGGGTATTCAACAGCCTCCTGCACTGACCCACAACCATGTCCACATCAAGGAGGAAAAAAACAGCACGACGCCAACAGACGATAAGGACCGCCATCACACTCCTGCTTCCCAATCTTCAACAGATGAGGAATTGGTTTCCAAAATTGCTGCGCATGTAAATGCACCTGAGAATGCAGAGTCTCTACGGCGAATGGCAAAAAGTGAGAACGACATCTCAAAGTTCCTGACTGTCTCTCTGAAGAGGGTGCAAGTAGGCGTGTGGAAGAGAACCAAGAAGGGACTGAAACTTAGAATATCCAAGTACAAGACTCAGATACCTGTGGGCAGACTAACGGATTGCACAGTTATTTACCCGATGCCACTGAAGGTGGACCAACTGGTGAAACGGCCGGGCCCCAACCAGCCTGTGGTGGTGCTTAATCACCCAAAGCCTCGGGCCTCCATTCAGGGAGCGAGAGCAGACGCTATAGCAGACACAGGAGCCTCTAATGGAGCTCCAAAGTGCCAAATCTTAAAAATGAGGCTGAGCAAAGTGATGGGGCAGAAGTATGAAGTGATGGGGTGCACTGTTGGTGTCTTTCCATGAATTCCAGTGGACACAAGTGTACATTTATGAGAAAATAAGTAGTATTACAATGGGAAGATATTGACTTAACGTTATTTTCTCTATAGGAGCACACCATTAAAAAAGAGTGGACATCTGATTATCGGTGAACATTGTGTTATACATACCGTACGTTAATATAGGAGTGGGATATGGAATATTTAAGTGCAATGAAAGGGAAAATGGACCATCTGCTGTAGTAAATTACAGTCAGTAATACACAGATAACTGTTTTAATGACATTTGAGAAACCTGAGTTGAGGCATTAATGCATGCTGTTTACTTAAAAAAGATAACATCGTATTTACACGTATTTTTTTTGTTTGCATCAGTAATGATTTGCTTTTCATCTGGCTCCTCTAAGATACAACCTGAACTAGGGAAAGTACAGCTGAGAGTATCAAATCTTTGTGTAGAGTATAATCAATGTCATGAATAAATACATGTAACATGCACGGCTCCCAATTGCAATGATGGAAAACCCTGTGGTGGATATTAAGTAATAAGGAAATGTTTGGTTTGTGATGACATGTATTTGAAAGTTAGATGTAGTTGATTATGGGTGAAAGCTAACTTTCAATATTTAGCACAAACAATATACAATGAAAACATGTCTTATTCCAGTGAGACCCCCCCCCCCCCCCCCCCCCCCCCCCCCCCCCCCCCCCCCCCCCCCCCCCCACGTTGGTTAGTTGTGTTGACAGCTAGTTGTTCTTATGCCGCATCCCAATTCAGGAGCTGCATCCCAAAAGTAAAAATGTCAACAATGCCTTTAAAAGTGGTCAATAAGACACGTCCCATTTCAAAATCCTTTAAATTTGGCCTTAGCAATGTGTCTTTTGTAGAAGTCACAGCCAGTGTCTTGTGCTGCACTCGGTATCGGTCAGTAGTGTCGTGGTGCATTCAAGCACTCTTTGCAACTCTTAGATTTGGTAAATATTGCATGACCATGTCATGTTGATCAGATGGTCAACAGTCACTAGTAAATTCATCAAATGAACTGGACCAATGAAGAGGAGATGCAAGTGTAAATAATGGAAGCTGGGCATGCACGCCACTGTTTGTTCTCTTTACTAGTTTGGAGGTGTTGTGAATCACGGGGTGCTGCAGAGAAATGGACGTTTTGTGTGCCAAAGTCGTCCTTAATGTGTTGTGTGAAATGAATGTCACAGTTCTGTAAACTTGGAATGTGCCCCAGTTTCTCACCTTTATTTACCACTTTGCCAGCCATTTTTGGGGAAAAACTTAAATCTTTAGCAACGTTTTGATATTGATGAACCGTGATACCGTGACCTGCGGGAGTCCCGGGGGTCAATTTAAAAATGAAGCTGCAATGCGGTGAGTGTGCCCAAAGATTGAAAGACATTACATCCCATAAATGTGTGTTTTGAGTGTGAGAAGATCACTGTTAGGAATCGATAATGAAATCGCCTAGGCCTGCAGGTAATGCATGTATAGTGCAACTCTAAATTTCTGAGGCAACCTCAGTGATTTGACCTTGATTAACCAAACATGCCACAGGGGGGCAGCAGAGTCTGATAACTTAAGACAACATCGGGAACGAAACGGTTGCGGGACCGGATTTGGGAGTCTCTTGGGATTTTGCAGGACAGGATTTTTTCAGTCACGTGATTGAGATATGACGGGAGTATTCTTGTGGGATGGGATTGATTCCTGTGTCACCCACTAGTTTATATCATGTGGACGCGCTGACAGTTTGTCTTTAATTTGGATTCCTCATGGGTGCCTCAGAAACTACGCACTATAGCTTTAAATGTTTTGGTTTTTATACTTTGCCTGTTGATGAGGATTGCCTGAATGCACCGTGATATTTAGCCAAGAGCTACAATTTCCACTATCCTAATAGTCCTGGTGGATTAGAACGGTGAAGTTAAAGGAGCTGTACTCAATATTCAGAACATTAAAATAGTGCTATGTAAAGATAAAGTGGAGTAATGGTGCCTGAGCAGAGAATGAAGTCACACTCCTTTTGTGTGTGTTGTAATCAGAACTTCTTTGTTCATTGTTTTGATAGCCGGCCTGCCTGTGTGCATATTCGCAGCCTACATGTCATGTGGCCGGGAAAAAATGGGTATGGGTATTTCACGTATTGGTGAACGATCCGTGAGAGCCGTGTGGAGGCAATCCCAGCACACTGTTCATCCAGTATTTGGCGTATAGCCCCTTTAAAATCTTAAAGAATAATTTTGTATTTTTATTTATTTGTTGAGTCTAATGTTATCCTCGATTTAAAATTAGTTTTTTTACTCCTACCACATTAGATGTTTGTTTCATCACGATCAAATGTTATTCATCGCAGATATTTTGTAATTAACTTCTGGAAGGGAACAGTCCCAGAACCTAGTGTTAATGCCATCTTGGATCATGTTACTCCTTGTGCCATATGTTTTTTTTTACATGACAGCCTCCATGGATAGCCTCTTTCTAGCGTCTTAAACAGTTGTGCAAAATGGAGCTGAGCAGCCAAAACTGTCTCATTACTTTAACAGAAAGCCACATCATCTAATATGTGTATTTGCCATGTAGGCCACATTTTACAAGTACATACTTTTATTTTGTGTAAATACTGACTGTTGTGATTCCAGAGAACCTGCTAAAACTTGTATAGTTTTTTCAATAACCATCTAAAGGACACAAACAGTCTTCTTTCCTGATACTTTGCAGATCTGTTTCTCTTCTTAAGACAGAATTACAACATTTTTATGTTCTTGTTTATAATCCAACCATGATGTATGAGGTGCTAGACCTATTATTTAATAGGTTTCGGTTGCCCAGTCTTTGTATATATTTTGATCACACACAGATTTTATCATGTATATATCTATAAATATAACGTGCAATAACTGGTGTTTGTACTCCGTAAGGAATGGTTATCATTCAAAAGAAGTTATGTTGTGCTTTACTTTCCTAACACTGCATTGTCTGAAGCTGCGATGCTGTATTTGTTTTAAAGGTGTGTAAGGGCGGGACGGTTCTCTATGAAAGCGTTGGTTTGTCTTTCATTCACTCCTCATTTGTGTTAGAATTATTCATGCTCCTGCTATCGCTACTACCTTCTCAATGTTCATTATCATGTCCCATGCTTTTATAATGACAATTGTGTAACTCTTCTTTTTCTATTAAAACATGATCCCAGTTTTTATGGCCTATTCCCTTTTGTTTTACAGAATTTTTCTCAGCACCTACTTCAATCAGGAAAGACTTCATTTAAAGTTAACCAGTTTGTAATTCAAGATCATGTTTAAAAAGAATTAGAGAAGAGTATTTGGCGATTTGATCCCATTGTGATGTAGTCCAGAGTAAACAAAGAGAGAGTTTGAGAATGAATGAGGGAGGTTGTCTTTCTGGTTAAATTTGCTTTAAGGCTCATAACTCCATGACTCTTTTGGTGTCTCCTTGTGCATTTTGACACAAAGTAACCTTTTGATCTACTACAAATAGCACTGTTTCTAGCATAGCCGACTGTATAACAATTGATGAATTGATGTCAAACACAAGGAGTTCCATTGTTACAACCTGCTCCACCACGGGGGGGGGGTAGTTGTCACAAAATTCCAAGAAGCTTCAGAAGAGACTTCTTTGCAAATATGCAAAAGGTTTATTCATCAAATATGAGTCTTTGGCGATTAGATCCCATTGCTATGTAAATAATTTTTATGAGGGAGTAGAGAAGCCACAAGTGGGCAGGAAAAATCCCCCTATGGAGTCTAGGGTGGTGAAGGGGCCTAAACTGGATGGAAGCACAGGAGCACAGGTGTTCTGGAGGAGGAGCCAGGGGTGCCATGGATGACTATGCTGGAGGTGAATGGGGTGGAGGAAGGTTGCGTTATTGGCCTGAAATGACAACTGACAGCAGCAGAGAGAAGATGCACCTGAGACTGCAGAGCCACAGTTCATCCCTTACAACTTTGCAACTGATGTTTCCATTTTTGGTTTTATTTTCATGTTTAGGTAATAACATTGTTTTTAGTAACGTTTATAGTATTTTCACACCAAAGGTAAACAATGTATTTCTGTTTTATGTATAGGCCTACTCTGCAGCCAGATTGATTCAATACTGATCTAGCCTTAAATAGCATTCCAACCTTCTAAAAGTTGCTGATTAGGTCAAGTCTGGCATTTAACATATAAAAACCAGCCTTTGGGCACCCAGATAGCTCAGTTGGTAGAGCGGGTGCCCATGTATAGAGGTTTACTCCTCGACGCAGTCGGCCCGGGTACGAATCCGGCCTTCGGCCCTTTGCTGCATGTCACTCCCCCTCTCTCTCCCCTTTCATATCCTCAACTGTCCTATCAAATAAAGGCCTAATATGCCCAAAAAATAATCTTTAAAAAAAACAAAACAGCCTTTTGCTTCACAACAGGAAGTAATCTTCTGTCTCCTACCTGCTGGTGTCTTAGACCAGGCTGAGACAATGAAACGTTGATTTCTGTATTTTTTTGAGAGTTTCTCATTTACACGATAGAACCTTTGACCAAAAACGACACTTAAGGGGCAGAGTTTAGAGCCATGTCCTTCCTCATTGGACAGCGAAGAAGCCAACAAGACATGTCGCCATGCATACGGTGGACCAATGAGAATGGGTTTAAATTCACTAGGTTAAAAGGTACCGCCCTCAGGTGCAGAGAATATAATTCAGTAATTTACAATGATTCGAGGCTGTTCGACATGTGTCTGAAGAAGGAACACCGTGCAGTCCGCTGTCAGCTGCAGTGTTATTGTGTTTTGTGTCTTATTGTCTTTGTCATATCATTTTCATAATGCTGTTTCATTAAACCTTTTGTTAATTCTCCATTGTAACTTTAGCTTCTCTCCTTCCTATTCAAATCAAAGAACATGTGTTATTTTTTTCTAACACAACTATCATATTGTGTTAATAGACTGCCAAAATGTTGTGTTTAAAGACAGGATTTAAAAACAGGCAGTGTATGGGCCAGCCTAACATCCAGAGGCAACCGTATATCTACATGCATGTGTCATTGGGGGTGAATTGTAAGTACATCAGATCTATAATCAACCAAGAGTATTTATTTTATTAGTTAGTTATGATTAGTAGTATTTAAGTTTTTTTTTTTTTTTATTCTTTGCCAGAAGACTTTGGTGACACTGACATATGTTCACATTTGGTCCAGAATATAGACAGGAAAGGAGGGAGAGAGGATGATACGCAGCAAAGGGTTAGAAAAATTCCTCGTTAACTATTCTGGTTATGATTGAAAAATGAAAAGTTAACAAGAAAACGTGATAATTGTTCTCTGCTTCCGGCTTCTCACATGAGAGTTTGCAGTTTGCTTTATTTTGTATTATTCTAAAGTCATTATCTTTGTGTTTTTGAAATGTGGGCACACTAAACTAGAAATGAATCATCAGATGTATTGATCATGAAAATAATATTTAGTTGCAGACTTAGATGGAACAGTTTTCTTATTGACACAAGCATACACAATTGGTACACACACTCATCTTTTTACGAACATGCTCATGGTTAACATTATTGGATGTTTTGGGTCACGTACTGTAGGTAACGTACATATTAATGTGAGAACCCAGATGGGATGGAACAGATGATCTTTGCTGTAATGGTCTATCTGTTATTGCAGCAGCTGGTCAACATCCCTTTTCGTTACTGGACAAGTCAGCACACAGTTTTCTGGACATTTGCTTCCGGGAGTATTTCTCCCACTGACGAGTATTATTGGAAATATGGAGTGAAAGTTGATGATGTCTGCCACAGAGTCAAACATCTGAGAAAAGATAAGATGTGAGCTTCAGTAAATAGAATGAATGAAGAGAGTGCTCGTTGAACTATCTTTTTTAATTTGTCCACTTACATCGTTTGATCGTTGTCCCGTCCCCAGGGCATACTTGACGGTGCTCTTGATAAACCGGATTTTGATATTGTAAACCTTCTTTTCGTGATACACAGCCAACACCAAGGGCTCACTGTTGGTGTTGATGGAGCAGTCTCGTACCAAAAACGCCCCGTCCTAAAGTAGTTAATGTGAGAGACAAAAGAAGTTTAGATTCAGAAATATTATAGGCTACTAGTTATATTTATTGTTTTCATGGTACCTTGTTCACCAGGTGTAAGGCATGCTCAGCATCTGCTCGAGTACAAGCCCCAATGTACCAGTCTTCTTCACAGGTCTGCCAAATAGTAGCACAGGTGGAAGAAGTACTCAGATCTTTTACCTCAGTTAATGTAGCAATAATACAGTGTTAAATACTCACACACAAGTAAAAGTTATACATTAAAAATATTACCAAATCTTACAAAAAGTACTCATTATGCAGAATGGTCCATTTCCAAATCATATAGACTTGAGATTATAATATTACTGGATCATAATTAGTGATGCAGTAATGTGTACATTACTTAATTTTGCAGCTTAAGATGAGGCTAATTTTAATTACCACATATGTTGCCGAACAGATTAACATTTCAAATCAAACCATTTATTCATGAATTCATATTTTTTATTAATAATCTAAATATGCAAAGTAACACACATCTAAAGCTGTTAAATACATGTAGTGAAGTAAAAAAAAGTACAATAGTTGCTTCCAAAACTATAGTGTAGTCAAAGTATAAAGTAACAAAAATGGAAATACTTAGTTATAAGTATCTCAAATTTGTACTTCAGGAAATGTACTTAGTTACTTTACACCAATGAATATTCTAGAGTTCAGTGAATATTGACTTTACACCTATAGACATTTTAAGTATACCTGTTTAGGCTTTTCCATTGGAACAAAGTCATGTTGGTCAAAGTCTTCTTTAGTTTGAGGCCACTCATGGTGATGACGTTTTGATGGCACCCTTTCTTTAAATAGACATCGTTGTTGTTTGCATGTTGACTTGTTTAATCAATAACTTTGTAATGATACAGATGACCTATAACATTACTTACCTAGATATTGTTGTGACCTAAATAAAGAAAGAAAGAGTAAATCAAACATGACATAACATGAAATAATTGCCCTGATATACCCGAAAAATTAAAGTCACACCTCGTTTCAAAATTATGAGTTTCCAAATCCAGAGAATGTCTGTGATTGGTGTGAAGTGATAAAACACTTCCAGCTCTCTGCAGCCCTAAAACACATTCCACATTATTAAAACAGTGTAGCTGTTTTTAATTGAAAATACATTCACACGTATCTGGCTCTTACCTGTTATAAGTGAACTGGAGTCTGCCTATTAGAAGTATTAAAAAGACAATTAGATTTAAAAGTGTGTCCAGGAGTCTTTTCTAGTCAGGTTACAAGTTCAATTGTGTAGAATATGTAATGTACAAAATTATAACAAAAATAGCTGAAATCCAAAATCTTATTTCAATGAAATAATGCTGTATGCTTGACTACTTACGTTTTTAGTTGATTTCTGTCCACTGAAATGAAAAAGGAGCATTAGTAAAACATAACATCAACAATATGCTTTATCTCAGAAAGCCTCACATCTTTTCTGTTATTCTTCTTCTAACCAACAGATGGCGTTACTGCCCCACCGTGCAAACTGTAAACTAAGAGGGTCTCCTTTCACTTCCACCATTGACTCACAGAGCAAAGGGTCAGATAGGGTTAAAGGCAACTACAGCAAAATAAGACAACAACAGACAACGGTCTGTCTACCTTCTTTGTGCTCTGCTTCAAAAGTTACTCACTCACTTTCTGCTGCAGGGTTCTTGTAGAGTCAGCTCGGGCAAGTGTTTGAGTAACTCCGTGGTCAACGGTGGAGGTGGTGGAGAGCGCCTGGAAGTCCATTCATAACCCATTTAACCCCAGAATTTAACCAAATTTTGAATAGTGAATGGTATTGAGAACATTACCTGTGTGAGAGCTGTGATTAGAAAGAGAGAAAAGTCATCACCTATTTTATAAGTTGCAATTAGCACAGTTTATTGACACAAAAACAGAGTCAACAATATATGTATATGGCACAGGTGTTTTACCTGTTCCGCCGGCGGCACAGGTGTGACCCTCTTATCTGTAAGAGCAACATGTAAATACGTGTGGTGCTTCTGAGGCCAGAGGGTGGGGGGAAAGTAAAGAGAGGTAGTTACCTAATTTGGCCCCTCTTCTGCCTGGCTTCAGGTCTCTATTTATTGAAGGTCCTGTGTTTAAGATACACAAATAATGCAGAAATATTTATGTATAGTGTACATTTACTAAAGTAGTGCTCTTAAGTACAATCAAAGGGTTCTGGTACTCCTGTTATTTGACATGTTTTAGTTAACTGCAACGCTGTAGTTACAGTTAACTTTAAAAAGCCCCTGTTATACTCCGCTTCAGCGTCATATTTGTACCCTTGGGGTCTAATAGGTGTTCAAAAACATTCGATTTTCATACTGCCCATTGATGTAGCTCCTCTGCATAAAACACTCTCTTTGAGCTCTTTGACCTCGTTCCCAAAATGCATAGTCTGCTCTGATTGGTCAGCTGGCCTACTCTGTTGTGATTTGTCAACCAAATTGAAACAAGCCACTGGGCGGCCTGTGCCTGCTCAGGTAGCACCTTCTGTACGGGAAGCACCAGACAGGGTTGCCATTATCAATCAGTGACATAATTAGTTGAGGAATGCAAACGATTTGTTTTTTAGGCAGTATAGGAAAAAGTGCTGTCTGTTGGAGAGAAAGCTTGATTTTAATTTAAATGTGTTTTTTTTGTACTTTATACATCAATTACATGTACACACATAACTATGTAAAACACTAAAATACAGGGAAAATCCCCAAAAGCATAATAGGGGCTCTTTAAACTAAACAAGTAATGCCCCTGACTTGAAAGCCATTAGCTATATTTTATGCATTATATAAATCACATTTAATGCTTCAAAAAACATTCCATTTGATTTGAAATGAGACAAATATCTGGGTTTTTAACCTAACCACTTAATATTATTTTCTTTTTCTAGTTTAGTTTTTTTTTTATCAGGGTCAATGCACACTAATTATAAATAAAAATAATATATACAAGGTGCCAGAATTAACCTGGAGGCTATTTTACATCTGCTGGTGGTAAGAGGTCACCCTAATAAAACATTCAATAGCTAGTTGCTAACTTAGCTGCCTGCATCTAGTACTGTACAGGGGATTTTCCAGAGCTGGAAACAGTCCATGAAGGTTGAAAAGACTAACCCATGCAGTAAATGTGTTGTAAAAACACTAAAATGAGCCCAAAAAGACTTAAAAAGCTGTGCAGCAGAGGGTTTGGTCTGTTTTTAGTGTTTTAGTACCATGCATAAACCCTCTAACATTCCAAAGCTCCATTTAATTTCATATTAAATCTTAAAAAATGCCTGTTAAGTAACCATGTGTACATTTTTGCTGAGTAGCAGCCTGTGGCCAAGTACTGAAAAACCAAGTAAGACTTCCCCAGAATACCTTTACCACAATAATCCAAAATTCAGAATAATGATGGAGAGTTTTGTCACTTTACCTGAAGTAAATGCGATTTTTCCTGAGTGGATGTTGGAATTACCCTGAAGAAGTGAAGAGCACATAAAGTTTAAGCAGAAACTTACAGCAGTACAGTTGTAATGGAGCATTTATGAAAAAACGAAAGCTTACAGTGGCGAGTGGTGATGACCTTGGAATATCCCTGTCTTGAAAGTAAAAGACAGTAGCAGCAATGAAAGTAGTTTCAGTTGTTTCTGTAGCTTCAGTGTTTGTTGACAGTTAAAACACTCCATGAGTTTGTATCATTGTTGTTACTCAAGTCCCAGCAGTACACTGCAGAAGCAGCAGCAGACTGCATTGATTACAGAGGGAGAACACTCCAAGTGTGAACAAATTAAAAAGCCACATTCAGTATAAAGTTGTAGACATGCAGCTGTGCGGCCTCTGGCTGTGAGCCACATCCATGCAGGAGAGTAAAGTGAGTCTATTCACACTACATGCTTCCCTCTCTCTGCCTTTGGCTCCTGGATAATTGTAATCTCCCGCTGTCTGACTCAGCCAACAGATGGCCCTGGAGACCCACTGGCAGATCATGCTCACTCAGCAGGAGCTGTCTCTCGCTCCCTCTCTCTCTCTTAGATACACACTGCTTTCATTTTCACCACAGTTTTTTTGTGGTGGAGCTGTTTTAGCTCGTCTAGTAGAGCGTACGCCCTATGGACGGAGGCTCATTCACTGCCGTAGCAGCCGCGGTTTCACTTCCAATTTGCAGCCCTTTGCTGCATGTCATTTTCACTTTCTCTCCCCCTTTCGTGTCTAAGCTGTCCTATCAATTAAATGCCAAAAAAGTCTAAAAAAACAAAACAAAAATTAAGTTTACCAGATCTATTCTGTGAACCAGGATGAAACAAACTCACCCTCAATGTGTCAACACAAAAACGTCTTGCAAATTAAAGTCAGGGACTTAAAGCATGAATAAGAAAAGCAAGACAAGAAAGGGAACAAACATTGAAGGTCAAATTCCCTCCTGCAGACGGACAGAATTACTCATTGTAAGCCCACTGAGCGACCAACAAATCTGTTACAAACTGGGTTAAAAAACAGAAGCAAAACTTAAACTAGACATTTGTGATGACAAAATGAAGCAAAACCCCCCAAAATCTAAGTAACCTTAACTGAAAAACAACAAAATAGGAGCTTCTGTCAATGTGAATGAACTGTCTTCTTCTCTACCTGCATACTCTCTCTCATCATGTATGGGTCTTGCAGGAAGTATGCGCACATGTGGCACTTCCTCCTGGTCACCCACCACATCGTAATGAGGCTCCACAACGTTCTTGTAGTTACTGCATCTCTGATTTCTCTTCCTGTCTGTTCTGTTGCGATCCTGTGGGAAGAAATTGCAGTTTATTCCGAGTGGAGATACTAAGTGTGCAATAGACAAACTTCATCTTTTAACACTGAGTTCTTGGAAAATTGTGTGTGTGACACCAAGATTTAAGACAAGAAAGACTGCTTTTGATCTCCTTCTGCATTTATTTAGAATATATTAATCTGCATTTGAGTCTAGCTGCTTCTTACAGTGACATACAGTAATATATTCTGAGTAGTGTTAGACCCCATACACGTACTGTATACAACACTGATAAGCACAGGAAGCTATAATGGTGTTGCAACATAACCCACTGCTTTTCCTTTTGAAAGCTTCACTCTTTGCAGTCACACACACCAACATGCACACATTTATTCAGAAAAAATTAGTCTTTAAATACTAAACATAGTCTGTGAATTAATGGCCCATGTTACAAATTATTGTGCACATTTGCGAAGCTGAAAAAATGGTTGAGATTAGGATGAATATAGTGTAGGTAAGTGCAACAGTCAAGGTCAATCAAACCAGCGTCTCTCATTCAAATTGAAAATGCATTGTGTTTCACATCAGAGCCAGTTCTCTAGTAATGAAGACGGGAGTCCAGATTGACTTTTCCTGAGAGGAAATTTAATTTTTGTCCGGTGAGTGCAGTATCCCCCCAGATGTGTCACCAAAAGCAGGAAATGTCTTTCTATGGAAGCCCAGTTTCCTTTGTTTTCACGGGTCATAATAAACTCTGAGAGTTTATTTACTTTATTAAATAAATAATTATTTTATTTAAGGACAATGATTCCTACAATAACCACTTGTTTGGCTGTGTATGTGCACATGTGGGGGAAATGTCTTTTCTAAATAAAGCACAATATTTTGTTCTTATATTGCAAGGGGTGGTTGGACAAGATTGACTCAACGTACCTTTAAAAGCTGAGCAATGTCAACATTTTTACTTGATTTTGAATTTAAAACTTTCATTCTATCACAACTTTACCTAATTGGCTGAAAATGTACAATAAATAGGCCCATTAAAATGCAAGTACAAGAGTAAGAGACAGGTGTGGATTCAAGACTTATAAGAGGACATTTTAGACGATGATTGGGGTCAAATATGTGCAAAGCCCCTTAAAAAATGTCTAACTCATTATCCTTGGAAAACTGAATATATTTGATCCTAATATTCCTGACAAATGTAAAAAGTGCCATACACACCAAGGTACTTTGTATCATTATTTGGGGGAAAGTGTTAAGATTCAATACTTTTAGAGGTCAGTAGTGGGCTTTGTTTTATGGATATCTTTCCTCCTATAGACCCTTAAAGTTGCCATTCTTTTGTTTGTTGGTTGCCACAGTTAATACCTCGGAGATGTTTCTGGACATTGACGAGGCATTAGTAGTGTAAGGTTAAGGATGAAGGACATAAACTAATGTTGTTGTGAGTTATTTATGCCATACTCAGTCCTGTGCCTGCGACATTATTTGACTGTATTTTAGTTTCATCTTGTTTTCTATCACTCAAGCAAGTGACTGTGTAATTTCCCCAATAATCCTTACTCATTTAATATTTTATAAAATTTAATAGTTCTTATTGGGGAAAATGTCAATATGAATTTTGCATTTTAAGTACTGTGTTAGGTTTTAGGTGAATTTATTATTATATAATGTATGATGTTGAAATCTCAGCAAAGGCCATTTCTAACTTTCTAACATCAACATGTTACATTGTCGAAGATTTTCCTGCCTTTGTACACCCACATGAGCACATTCTTGCCCAGAATGCTGAAAACGTCTAACTTATCTCTCTATTTAAGGGCTGCAGATGACGTACACTTGAAGTCTTCAGACGGCTAAAAGGATCTAATTGAGCAAAGGGAAAGCTGTCATCATCCTGCAAGGAAACCTTTTTATTATTATTTTTAACCCAGTACAGACTCTGCCTTACTACATGTATAACTTCATATAATTTCTGATTAGTGTGCTTCTTGCTAAAGACAGAGAGAGTAAAGGTGACCTAAAAGGACTCCATGTGATTTTGCAGTCGATGTGAGGGAGCCTAAATCCAGAAACATGATATCAAAGAAAACCCTTTACATTTTGTGCCATTGCTCCGTGCTGCATTTTGGAAAAGCAACATGAGCCAACATCATAAAAAGCATATGCATGTGATTGTAAGTTTCATAAAAGCAGTGTGACTAAAAACAGTCTGTTCCACAGTGTGCGCATAGATGAGGATTAAGGTTTCATTAACGTCATCAATGCTAGTTCCCTGTCTACAGCACATTTGCAGGTAGTAGTCATAACCTTAATATGTATGTGGAGTTAAAAACAACTTTCATTTTTAAAAGAAATGACTTGTTGTTTTCATCTTTTACAGATGTGTTCAAATGACATAAACATATCATCAACCTAATGGGCTTTTGTAAATTTGAGAGATGATTATTCTCTTAATAAGTAAGAATAAATAAAACATAAATTGTGTATGTTTTATTATTTCATAATTTACTTGTATGATTCCAACCAAAACAACACTTATGAATCATAATCCTGGTCTGCGCTGTGTTGTTCTTCCTGTGAACTAACAATGACAGAACAGAATCTCACTCCTTCATCATTTGTGTGCTAAAAGGTAATTACACAAGGGGCTGCAAACTCCCAAATCTTCCCCTCGGAACATTCACGTGGAACCATTGGGGAAACGCTGTGGAAATGGGCGCCATAACTCACCATTATCACAGCAGCAGACTCATGGCTGTTCCCTCTCTCTATCTGCAGCTAACAAGGGGCTGAAATAGAAACAAAAAAAACATCATTAGTTGGGTGAAGAATGTGGCCTTCCGACACAATTTGTCCTTGGACTTTTCTTCCTCAACACTTACACATGCAAAAGGAAAAGGTCTTTATACACAACAAAACAGAGCTGTTTTTGGCCCCTCAATGTTCTGGAAACTATAGCTGAATTTATTGGGGAACACATCCTTTTTAAAATATTGACAGATTTATAATTTCATTTTTTACACAAAAGGACAGACGTTTCTTAAACCTAGCAACATATGAACACAAAGATGTTTATAATGTGTTAATCTTTAACACCCCACTAGCCTCCAGGATTAGTCAGTCATTCTAATTTACTTAAATGTATGTCTTTATGTTAACTGCTTCTCAGCCTGAATTTAGGTTAATGGTTAAAAAAGTCCTTATTTACCTAATATTTTATTTTAAATACAATATAAACAAAAGGTTAATAACGATTTTTGTTTAGTTTAAGCTTTTGTAGTTACAACTTTGGATAAAACAAATATAATGCTAATAATAATAATAATAATATAATTATAGTGGCAAAGAAAATTGATTGATTTTTGGTGAAGTATTAAATGTCTTAATTGAATTGTTTGTTACATATTTATCACTCTGTACTCAGTAAAGTGAAACTTTGTATAACTTTTGAAAGATGGAGTAACACAGGGTTCCTCTTTCAAAGTAAAGGCTTGTTTCATAAACAAATTAAACATCCTTGTTCAGTCAATACATTCAGAAGTTTTGCAACTACAGCCTCAGTTGGTCCTGAATGAAAAGTAGCTTGAGGGTGTTGTTAGCCAACGTTTGGATAGATATAACTGCAACTGACATCACTGAGCACCTCTATCTCTTAGTTGTTACTTGTGGTCACAGTGGCTGTTGGTCACCCAAAATTACATCACATAGTTCTTTTGCTTCAACAGAGCAAAGTTAATTGTTTTACTCTGTCAAGAGAGAGTCAGGTGTCATCAGCATAGTGTAGAAAATATGCTGCTTTGGCAGCAAATTATGTGACATTCTGTATGGCACTGACAGCAGGCGTGTATTTGTTTTTAATGTTAACAATCTTTCTCGAGAATTGCAGACTCTCTTAAAAAAATATGATACAATTGTCTGACTGGGGGAACTCTATCTCCGTGGCGTATTGATATCCTTTGAGGATGTGGTACAGCAATTTGGATTCCTTAGCTCTGAACTTTTTTAAATATCTGCAACTTCACCATCTGTCAGTGAGGAATTTTGGATTCAGTTCTTCCAAAGGCACAAGCATGTTTGGATAAGAAATTTGGAAAAGATCATGAGGCTTCTGAGTATTATTCTATGCTTATACAGAAACTGGGAACCTGGACAGCCCTCAAAAAGACATGGGAAAGGGATCTGAGTACTATACTGGATGATGCGTAGTGGAACAAAATCCGTAGGAATATTAAAACTATGTCATGTGATGTAAGTTTATGCATCACTTCTCTTGGGCTTGTTTAGAATTTGTCTGAAAGACACACCAAGTTTTTGGAAATGTAAGACAGAGGACGGCCAATTACTTCATGTTCTATTGATATATTGATAGGCGTATGGTTTTGTCGTTTATACATGTTTGTTTATATCTGTAAGTAAGGGAAGCAGTGCTGATTTCATTATTTTCTCTTTAAAATATTTATCTTAAACCCATCAGTCAAGTGAAGAAAATTTGGTTAATCTCTTTAGTCAACACCTGCAGATCCAAACAATGACCAACTTTGCTCGATATGTGCAATTGGTCTACAAAACAAAATATATCTTGTGTTGCTTTGTTTTGGGATATTGCAAACACAGGGCCAGACTTTTAGTGCTCCATGGTGTCAGGAATAGGATTTGAATTTAAATAGTGAAAAGAAAGCTGAGACTTACACGTGGGTCTTTGACACATTTCCTCCATTTTTGATCTTTTTTAAGACATATTATTTTGCATGTATGTTTGGTATTTTAAAATCCTGTTTCCAGGTAGAGAAGCAAGAAGCGGAAAAGAGCCACTGGGTCGGGACCAATCAATCACTCTTTGATTGACAGTTTTATTTTTCTTTCAATTATTTTGGCTGTGAAGGAAAACAAAACAGGAAGCAGGAAGGAAATGTACCTAATATAGAAGTTTGTAGATTGTGAACATGCCAGGAGACATTACAGGCTACCAACTCACAGTCCCGAAAGGGAGAATCAAACTCAGTATTGGATTTGACAGTGTGGTCCAACACTCTGCGGGGCTGTCTGTCTACTTTGCAGAGCTTACTGGGCCATGGGAAGTAGTGTTGGATGAGACGTATGAAAAGGAAAGAGATTAGGTACTTGGAGCCAGCGTCTGAGGTTGAGCAGTTAGTCTGGAAAAGGAACTTCTGCCCCATGGAAATTGGGTGCAGAGGATTTGTGGCAACTCAAAGCACCAGACTACTTAAGGATTTTTTGACCGAGCTTTGCTACGGGCATTAAGAAAGTATCAACTGCAGCAAGCGAGAAAGGGCTCAGTATGACAAGCAAAACAATGTCAACGGGGATCAAACTGGGACACAGTGTAAATTGTCATTAGTTGCCACTCACTGTTGTTGATATAATTGTCGCTAGTGTTGATATTTAAATGTTATGATAGTTATATGCTAGTTTGTTTTGTAGCCGTTAACATGTACCTCTATGTATACAGTTCTTCTTAAAGTTAGTACCAGATTTGTTCTAATATTTAATGACAATAAGTGTATTTTGAGTGTATTTTCTCAGACTGTGCTTCTCAGACTGAATTAAGTTTAATAGGTTCATATGAGTACAAATCCTTATTTACTTGTTTGTATTTTATTTCAAATACAATATAAACAGCAGTTAAATAAAGATTTAAATCTACCCACATTAAGAAATAAAATAAATAAAATACATATATTTATTTAACTTCAAATAAGGTTTTGGCTTTTGCAACTTTGGTAAAAAAAAAAGATGAGAAGATTTCTTAAAGGATTTTCATGTCCATTTGCTTTAACGCATACATTATATCACTATCACTACATTTAATTCTGGCAGTGAAGATGTCTATCATTTAGCGTAATCACAAAGACGTTTTACATATGGCACTATAGCAATGAGATTTGCGCCTTTTTTGCATGGTCAGACTTGTTTATAACACTGTGACTACATGTCCCCCCCAATACCAAATTCACACAAAAAAGTCACACAAGTTGACTTTTAATCAAAGCAGAATTTTCAACTCTAGCAGAAAATACTGCATTTCAATGCTTATCTTTTTACATTTACGTACTTGTCTTTTGAATCTATTTTTACTACGGACTAGCTTTTTGATGCTTTTCTACTCTTTGACAAATACAGCTGTTACTTACCTTTTCTGAAAACTTGTTCAACAAGAGCACACCTGCGTCAATGGGTGTCCAGCAAATTTGGTTAAATGTATTTGGTTACAGAACTAGATAGTCTGCAGTTTTTATTTCCCTCACTCAGACATACAGAAAACACCCAGGCTGCTTTAAGTCTGACTGTTGGAGTTAGGCAGCCCACTGCAGCAACCCAAAATGACTTCCTGTGTGGTGAATAACTGGCCTATAACCTGAGGTCTTTACAGTTAAAGGTTTGTTTACGGAGGGCTTCTTCTTCTTCTGCATTGTCGCTCTGATTTTAAATACAGTATTTCGCGGAAACATTGTTTGTGAAATGGGTATTTCATTTTTTTTAATAATGTTTCTTTACAACTAATTTCTGCATCATCCTATTAATATATATGAAAAGTCATTGAGGGTTTAATCAAGAGCCTCAGCCTCGATGTTTCCAATATCCTCTTTTCTCAGTGTTTCGCAGTGCTGCAGTGCTGCAGTGCTGCAGTGTTGACAGTCCTTTGAGTTGAGTTGACAAAATTGCAAGTGTGAAAACATTTACATTTTGCAAACAGGTTTGCAAAATGTAAATGTCCAAGACTATATCTGAAAAGCAAGCTTAAACCATTTGTTCAGTAAATCAGGTTCAAAGGAATCTGCCAATGCTTCAGCTATTTCTCTTAATTTGAGCAGTAGCATGGAAACAGTTCAACATCTTCTCTGCAAAGTGCAAAAGGAAGCAGGGTGACATTTACTCTTACAATCAGATCATCATCGGGCTTCATTTTTATATCAAACAAGCAGGTAAACCCAAATTATAATTTGTAATTGCAGGCCTATCTTATTTAAGCTTTACCTTTAAAGTGATATTTCACTTGAGTGTAATATTTTCAGTTTATTGAATAAACACCTAATGAAGAGTCTACTGTCACTTTGGTAATACTTTGAAAATCTAAGGTCACATCTTCAGCACATTTCTCAATATTCATTCATATAGTAAATCAATCAATCCACAGATGCATTCATTGAAAAGCATAGTTAATGTCAACATGATGTTTTTTTTGTGATCAAATTATTTGATTTACTTTGAAATATTGAACAGCAACAAACAATTACAAACAATACACTGAGACAGAGAACGTGTCCCAGGGCTAGAAAGCCCTGGGACACGTTTTCTCTGAAAATAAAAAATAAAATGCAACATTGAGAGGAAAGACGGGAGGGAGACACAAACAACATACGCAGAAACAGACACACCCAAACACACACCCAAACAGACATGTACACAGAAAGATACTAGACAAGGAACCAAACACGGTTACAGCCCGTACTTCACTGCCTCAACAATATCCACCCAGGTGTCCAGATTCTTTCCTGATGCTCCATAAACGCACATCAGCATTAGGTTTTTACGGAATTTTATGCAATTGAAATCGAGATGCATTATGTTTAAGCTATTAATTGTTAGTATTAAACAGCTAAAATGAGGTAGAACAATCTGCTGAATCATGGTGGGAATATTTTCAAAATCGGCCATGCAGCTGGGTTTTATTGGCCCGTGAACAGGGCACACTGACAGTAGTTAGAGATATAGGAGCATTACTCAGTCTTATTTAAAAACCTGGCTGCTCACCAAGGATGGTATATGGGTGATATTCTGCCTAAAAGCCTCATTCTCTAAAGTTAAAAAACTGTGACCTCAAATAATATGTGCAACACTCACCACAGTTACAACCCTAGAGAAAAAGAACACCTTTTTGGGTCAGGCTACATGTTACAATGATTAAAGGAAGATTCTGGTCTATTATAACGTGTTTTTTATACACGTAGCTCCAGCCATTGGTTACATTGGTGGTGATAACATTGTGGTCAACATTTACGGCTGACATTTCTGATAAAAATTAAAACAAAATAAGAAGTTGGTCCAATAGGGCAAAAAACATGAGCATATAGTTGTTATAAGCTAGCCAAGAGTTTATCTACCACTTTATTTGGAGGTATAACCAAAAGTGAGTGCACCTGTGCTGTTGCTAAAAATCCCTCATCGCACAGAAGAACCATAACTGCACGCAATTATGGCAAACACTCTAGGTCAATGTTGAACCAGGAAGTTGGTGGGTAAACTGGGAGATAGTTTAGGTAATAATTTGTTTATAATTTGTTTATTTTCCAAATCTGTTTGACTAAATTGGTATTCAACCTGTATGAACGATTAACTGTCCATGTTTTCTTGACTCATCTGACCTATCTTTGGCAATGTTGCAACAGAGTATTAATCTATCATAACTTATAGAACTGATGGCAGAGCTACGTAATTAAACCCAAGTTGTAATAAACTGTAGTTAGCAAAATTATATTTTATTGGGATATGTGGGAACCCTAATTGGTCAAACTTACTCGGTAATGTTAAAGACATTGATGGTAGTGACAAACATACACAGAATTATCGTCTCAGCTCTTCTGAAAAATTTACCATCTTTCAGCTAAACATGCGTTTCAATTAAAGCTGAAAATGTGGTGGATAGATGTTGAGCGATCACACAAAGGTTTAGGGTGACTACTCCATGATCAGCACATAAACTCTCTAGCTGACTGGCTTTTGTTTTTAAGCAGTGCAGTACTATGACAGAGTGTCTTCCTGTATGCAGTGGCTTGGAGGCCAGGCCTCCTCTGAAAAGCGATGCAGCTGAGAACAGGCGCACAAGGTCAGTCCCTCTCCTGTGGTTTCTTTTGCAACGATTTAGCCTGACTTCCTGTGAAAGATTACCATCTAGCCTCTCATATTCTCACTGATGCTTATCTTTTGAGCCACAAACGCAAACTCCCCAAACATCTCTACACCTTGGCCCCCAGCGACAGCCCCATCGGCCTGTCAATCTGGCAGCTCATCCTGTGTCCTCAACCCCCCCTCGTCCTCCTCTCAGCAGCCAAAAACTGAACCGACCTCCCCTCCTCTGTCCTGGACCTGTCACTAAGAAATAGGATCCAGAGTCCCAGCCTGGGGGGTGAGGAACACAGAGGTTGAATATTGGTTTGGTGTGTGCATATGACCGAAATTTCAGGATTTTCGTAGGTTAATAAAACCCAAGTCTTTTATGTATTCACTGAAGTTAAAGTCATGATGTTGAATTCCAGCGCCACAGGAAGGATGCATGTTATAGTCATCAACCACATTAAGTACAAGATTACCATGTATGAACAGCTGCAGAGTTAGTCAGTATCTCGAGGCCCTGCTGTACACAGAACAACCACAAAGTGAAGATAAATGTGGGCTAATGTCTCTTATAAAAGAACTTTTAACAAATTATCTTCTATATACTTATGTTGGATTCTTTACTTGGTCATTGACATTGTGTGACTGTTGGGGGGCATCAACTTGGTTAGCGTAGGGAGTACATTCTATTAATCTCAAAAGAAATTTTCAAAGAAATAATTCGCACATCTAACAATTCTTCTGTGCAAATAAATTATTGTAGCAACAACACAGTTTGAGTTGAGTATCAGTGTTAACAGGTATACCAGACAGGAATTCAGATGAACCAAAGATTGCAATCTATTACTGCATTTTGCAGTTGAGTTAACCACACATGTAGGCCTATTATAGCCTTAACTCCCCCTTGTCTCTATGATTCAATGATGACACTGTGTAGTTTCATATTTCTTTTTCTAAAACGAAATGCCTCGTAAATCTTCCACCTTCTTCCCGCTCCCGCCCGCTCCCGTTGATTTCAAGGCCATAGCCGTCCCTATCACATTACCGACAATGAGATTGACTACAGTCCCTCGGGAATTACGTGACCCGGGACAGTCCCAAAAACTTGTGATCCCTCTGATGTTCGTTCAAAAGTTGTTTGAGTTGTGCCATAGAAAACTCAGATTGGACAGATAGTCTAGCTAGCTGTCTGGATTTACCCTGCAGAGATCTGAGGAGCAGTTAACCATAGTTCTCAGAAATCTATCGGTGTTTAAAATTCAAACACAAAGAAAGCGGAAGGTAATGGACATCCGGACAAAAAGAGTGTCATCCGATGGAATTTCTGACAGTAAAAGAGCAATCCCGGAAGTGAAACGTTGTGGATATAGACTATGGAAAACATGATTACTAGTTTCATCGGAAGTTTTGTTTTTAGCTAACTCCATTGTGTACTCCCCACTCCCTAAACCCAACCTGCAACATTGCTCGGGTCTTGGCTTAGCTAATGTATACTGTATGTACAGTATGCTCTAAACTTGGTCACTGGCGAACCCACCAGTTGTATTTTCTAATTTACAGTTTAAAAGAGAAAGATGAGATAGTGTCATACAGCCAGATTGATACGATCAGAGAGAGGGAGAGAGCAGGCGGTCTGGCCAGTCTGGCTATCTCTGGTAGGGTGTGATTCAGCAGCGTGAATAATTAAAGCTGGGAGCAGTGATAGAAATCTGTAGACGCTAGGGTCGGATAATACTGGATGGATATCAGGGGCCTTTGGTGTGGGGAGGTGGCGGCTGAGACGACATTAGTCACTCTGCCTGTGCCCCGGGCAGCCGCCAGGCCACAGAGCTGAAGGTCAGGAGATGATGGATGGATAAAGACCGGCGGCGGCTCACCGCTGAAGTTGACTAGAAAACGAATGTCCTGTACATGAAATATTATCCTCATGGAGGAAGATACCTGATCTGATACTGCAGCAATGTGTCACGGCTTTGTGAACTTTGTGATGAGCCGTGGTCCATCAGCTTTAAATAACAGCTTTTTTTTTTATTAGCAGAGGAAGCAAATAGATGATATCTAGCCACATGAGAACACTTTCCAATTATCAAGAAGATCAAAAATGATTCATTTGCCATTTGAATGTATTTAAACATCAAGTTATTCACTATAATTACACCTTGAATGAGGAAAAGTATTATTTTGAATTGCCTGGTCGGTGTTAGGGTACTGCAGTTTGAAGGGTCATGCTGACATTGTTTTTATCCCCACTACATCAGTATTATTCTTTTTTTTCTCTGAACTAGATGTCTTTCATGGTAGTTGCATAGAAACTGAGTCCACTTATTGTGAATATTCAGAGGAAGAGGATGTTTTATTTCTGAGAACCAGTCCTCTGCAATCAACCATAACCGCCTCCCAACTGATATTATATTGTTGGCAAATAATGTTGCTCCAAAAATAGCCTGTAGGTCATCACAGCATGCAAAAGTTTTACTGAAACAAGCCTCAGTGTGAACTCAACTACAAAAGAGAGTCCTCCTTCTCCCTGAGCATTAGTGTGATCATACTGTAGTCTCTCACAGTCCTCTCCATACACTGCTCCATTCATTATAATGGTAGCAGTGTGTTGGCAGAGCCTCCATGACAGCAAGGAGCCCCACATTTAGGTCAACTCGCAGCCCGACCGATTCCTTGATTATTCCTTATTTATCCCAGTCATTTCCCTGCTGTGGTGTGTAGTCTCAGGAAGATGTGTGTCTGAGTGAGTGGAGCCCAGGCTAATGAGCTGAGAGCTGTTTGTTAGCAGGCTTGGAGCTGCGCTTCCCACTCAGAAGGCACATTCAAATCTTCAACAGCCCAAGATATTATTTTACTCATGGAGGTGTTTACTGTCTCGTTAACGTTGATATCATGACCCAATGTGCATCCACTAAAAGACTCATATGCTGGAGATGTGATTTTAAATTTGACTAGCAAAAATGTGTTTTGCATGCAGAGTAACAAATGTGTTTTGCATGACTTCCACATCATATGGAAGCAGCTGTGAGGCTGTACACAGCTATTCCTGCTTACATGTTCACAACATGCTCCCAATAACAATGCGGACATGCTGATGTTAAGCAAGTGTAATGTTTACCATGTTCACTGTCTTAATTTACCATGTTAGCATGCTAACATTTGCAACTTAGCATTAAATAGAAACTACAGCTGAGACTGATGGGAATGTCATCAGTTGTGCATGTATTTAATCATAAAGTACTGGACATAATAAATAAAGTACATTTTTAAACTTGTGGAGTTTTTTTGCAGAATAGGATCATTAACAACAAGGACTCCAAAAAAGTGATAAACTTAGAGAAGATATTCTAAACTTGAAAGGAAAAGAGACAAAACAAAGTTTGAAGCAATATCAGACTTTTGATACAACATTTATTTAGTGTCCACGTGTATTATGTCACGCGTGTTGCCCTTCTCAAAACCCCTTTGCTATGGGAAATGACAACCATGAGCAAGCTACATACTGAAAATGGCAAGTTTTTAAGAAGATTTGGATTGTGCAATGAGGCCGACCTGCTTATTTTTGGGGGGAATGGAAAGATTTTAAGAATATGTTTACGGTATTTACCATCTAACTGGGACGTTTTAAGATCAATGGGCAGGGATTGCTGTAGATCACACACAGCAATACACTGGTTAGAGTAAATTATGTTTCACCATGTATCCAGCTAGTTTAAATAGCTCACATTACTTTTTTGTGTGACCAGGTAACTTCCTTTTAATATTTTATGTGGTGTTTTCTATTGAGGGGTGCAAATGTTGCCAGAACAAGTTCCTTCCCGGGACTATTTCAGAGCTTAGAACCGACCACCAGACAATTGTGATTGGTTTAAAGAAATGCAAACAAGCCAAAGTGTTTTTTTTCTCTCCTATCCCAGAATGTATCTGTGGTGTAGCCATGTTACTCCATGGCACTTACTCACACAGTAACTTACAAAATGTTTCAGCAGCCTCAGGGCTTCTCTTATCATGACATAAAGATATACAGTGAATAAAAGATTTACTGGGATCTCATTTCATTTCTACCAACATCACTCTCTAGGAAATTTGAAGACATTACATAATTATGTGTTGTCATATCTTGTGAAATAACATTTTATTGATGATACTTTATGAATGATGGCTGTACGTATAGGCATGTTATGAAGTTTAGGACTCAACCTAATTGGTTGCAGACATTTTTAGGATTTTGTTATTCAGATTTATCATCTGAAATAAATTAATAAAACACAAAAACAAAAAACAAAAACGTTTTGATATCATTTCCTGAACAGTCTGTATAAAACATGCATAAATGCAACAAAAAGTCCAACTGATTAAAACTGCTCATTTTCCAAGAATTGTACCTAATGCCTTCATTTCCTATGAACGGGGCGAACCTGGCAACCAGCTGTACAGCTCTCATCCACGCTCTATCTGCCTGTGGTGAGAAACACAGATACCATCAGCATGTGTTTTCTGTTTAAATAAAACAACAAGTAAACAGTATTCTGTACTTAATAATCGTGTTATGGGCCATAAAATTAGACACTTGTCTGGTTCTTCTTTTTATAAAGGCTACTTTTCAATTGCAGTGTAGAACACTTGCTTTGCTCTCAATTTGTCTTATTACTTTTCTCTTATTGAATTAATAGCTACACAAAAGTCTGTTCTTAATGTATTCTATCAGTTATCTGCAATTATGTGTATGGGTATTTGAGAAGTTAATACCACAGTTAAAACTGAGGACACTGAGGTCATGTTCTTTATATTTGTTCTGGCAATTTGGGGTTTTAGCAACATAGGAGGAGTTCCATTCTACAACCTAAAAACTAATAAATGTTGGGTATTTAATAGACTGATTTAAGTATTTTGAGACTTAATGTATTTTAATTTGATTACTTCAAGACCAAAATGTCTCCACCAGAATGTGGAGAAGCCTGCTTTTAGACCTTCATGCTGAACTAAATGTAAATGCACATTTATAAAATGCAATGCAGTATTTGGACGCTGAAATACTTTAATGCATCATTGGTACAGTGGGGCTTGAAAGTTTGGGCACGCCAGGTGAAAATTTGTATTAATGTGCATTAAGAAGCCAAGAAAAGATGGAAAAATCTCCAAAAGGCATCAAATGACAAATTAGACATTTGTATGATATGTCACAAAAAAGTTAGATTTTATTTCCATCATTTACATTTTCAAAATAACAGAAAACAAAAATGGCATCTGCAAAAGTTTGGGCACCCTGCAGAGTTTATAGTATGAACGGCCCCCTTTGAAAAGCTGAGACCCGACAGTGTCATAGATTGTTCTCAATCATCATCTGGACAGACCAGGTGATGTCAATCTTAAGGTTTTAAACGCCCAGACTCATCTGACCTTGCCCCAACAATTAGTCTAGAAAACTGAAACTGAAAATAGGTGACGCCCACAAAGCTGGAGAAGGTTTTGAGAAGATAGCAAAGCGTTTTCAGATGCCAATATCCTCTGTTCGGAATGTAATTAAGAAATGGCCGTCATCAGGAACAGTGGGAGTTAAAGCAAGATCTGGAAGACCGAGAACAATATCAGACAGAACAGCTCGCAGGAGTGTGAGAAAAGCAAGTCCAAACCCAGGTTTGACTGCATGTTCAATCCAAAAAGACCTGGCAGACACTGGAGTTGTGGTACATCATTCCACTTTAAAAAGATACTTATGGTCTTCATGGAAGAGTCATCAGAAGAAAACCTATTCTACGTCCTCACCACAAAAATCAGCGTTTGCAGCAGTTTGCAAATGAAAATTTAGACAAGGTTAATGCATTGTGGAAAAAAGTTCTGTGGACCGATGAGGTTAAAATAGAACTTTTTGGCCGGAATGAGCAAAGGTACGTTTAGAGAAGAAAGGGCACAGAATTTAATGAAAATAATGTCTGTCCAACTGTTAAGCATGGGGGTGGACCAATCATGCTTTGGGGTTGTATTGCGGCCAGTGGCACAGGGTAGAAGGAAAAATGGATTCAATACAATTTCAGCAAATTTTGGACCCCAACTTGATGCCATCTGAAAAAGCTGAAGTTAAAGAGAGGATGGCTTCTACAAATGGATGATGATCCTAAATACACCTCAAAATTCACGGTGAATTAGATCAAAAGGCGTAAACTGAAGGTTTTGCCATGGCCTTCACAATCTCCTGACCTCAACATAATTAAAAAATCCATGGATAGACCTTGAAAGAGCAGTGCGTGACAGACAGCCGAGAAATCTCAAAGAACTGGGAGACTTTTGTAAGGAAGAATGAGCGAAGAAACCTCAAACAAGAATTAAAGACTCTTGGCTGGCTACAAGAAGTTTTTCCAAGCTGTGATAATCTAACTTTCTTTCTGTGATAATCTAACTTTTTGTGACATACTATATGAATGTCTAATCTGTCATTTGATGCCTTTTGGAGATTTTTTCATCTTTTCTTGGCTTACTTATGCACATTAATACAATTTTTTACCTGGGGTGCCCAAACTTTTGAGCCCCACTGTACATAGAAATAATACTGAACATGACAAAATGTAAAAAGGAGTAAGCTGCCAATAAATTACAAGTAAATAAAACGTAGCTTGGGCTCAGAATCAGCTTGCGTCATCCACTATTTGTAGGGTTGGTGGCTCAATCCTTGGTTCCTCATGTTAAAGGTTTCTTGAGCAAGACACTGGACCCTAATTGCTCCTGATGGTCAGGCTATTGCGTTACAGTGCACAACTGGTATTTCTTCATTCAACAACAACATTTTCCTATAATGCTGAGGACTAAAGCGTGATTCATGATTCTGCAGAGGCTCAGGCATAGAGGCAAATGCAATGTTGCCAAGCCACAGCCGAATGACATGCGTATCTGCAATGTGTAGGTTACTTTTTTGAGAGGTTTACATAGGGCTAAGGCATAGGGCTAAGGCATAGGGTCCGGCGAAGGGTCTGGCGTAGAGTACGGCATAAGGTTTTTATCTTGGACTATAATGCTGTATCCATGCCAGCAAACACACACACACACACACACCAGGCTATTCTAGGTGGAAGCAAGGCAATTCTCTGGCAATTCCAAATGACCAACAGTGGGACCAGGAATAATGGATGAGCAGCATGTTCAAGTCTAATTACTGCAACCTGTCTACCATTAAATCCTGGTCCTTACTTTCCATGCCACCTCTGGTCCAGTCACATGTGTAATAGCCTGTTGGGAGAGCAGGCATCAGTCTCCCCGTGCTGCTGTAGTTCAGCATGCTCACAGTTCAGGTCCTCACTGCGGCTGCAGCCTCCAGTAAATGTGGCTCTATATCACCCTGGACACAATCCATCCCCATTAACTTCAGGCAGGTGCAGCCTATTCCATCCTCATTTCCTGCAGTGCCTGAACCAGACAGCCACTCCATTCATATAATCCATGATCTGAAAGTGTTATGCCTGAGTCCGACACATGAGGTTGAAGTGGTTTAAAGGACACAACAAGACAGAGAATGGAAGTTAATTGAATGCAGTATGCCTGTAAAGACTTGATCCCGTCCCTAGTGTGAAAACCATCATGAGATCCTCTGCAGACTGTGAGATCCATGGCTGCAATTAGGGAATGACATTTAACACTACTGCTAATAGGAGATGTGCTATCCATGCATAAACAATAATGACAATGTACTGAGAATGCCCCCGAGCTTGAAATACTGGTAATGTGAGGATATAATAAAACAACTTGTAGGAAAACCTTCACACAGGTTGATGCCAGGTTGAGGCTTTTTCAAACCCTACTCCTATACCATTCGTGGGAGTTTTAACCTTGTAGCACATATCCAATCTAAATCAAGCAGGGTAAAGTGTTTTATATTCATATAATCCAAATTCACAATCTAAAGTCTCAATCTGTACAACATATGACACAATCTATTAAGCAGTTGATTCAGACAAAGAAAAACTTCCAAAAAGCAGCAGAGGAGAAACCCTAAAACCGTAACCCTAACCTAACCCAGGACTGACAAACATGCAAACAATGCTGCATATACAGGGAAGACAAAAATAATAGTAAAACCATTTAGGTAATTAGAGTGCAAACTTGGTAAAGTAAAAACGTTTTAAATACTACTCTTTACAAATAAAAAGGCATGCAAAAAAAACGCTGTTAATAAAGTCTTAACATTATATTCAAATCTGCCACTTGGAACTGTTTTTGTTTTATTGTTATCCATTGGGTTTGCTAATTATGTTTGCATTGTGCTTCTTTATCAAATGTTTTTATATAGGTTGAAGTGTGTTAACTGTACACAAAAAGATAGGGATTTTAGACTACCTGTTTTAATAAGACATAATAACCAAGCATTGTAGTTTTTAGCTTGGTACTTAAACAACAGTTAAAAATGCATTTGTTGGGGTTTTGGGGACTATTTTTAGCGTGGAATAACAGATTTTTGGCACACCATTGAGAATTTATGGCAGCAGGACAGTAAATGCGGGTTTTACTATATATTACGTTATCAAAAACACATCGTTGATGTAATTTAACAGTTTTTGAGCTCTATGGTACGGAGGAGTAAGATACACAGTCAGTAATTAATTAATTTAATTCTATATTTTTTATTGATCCTCAAAGGGGAACTTACAATTTACACTCTGTTTGTTAGTAATCACTACACACAGGCCTGAAATACACACACATGCTCAGGAACTATTCATGCACAATAGGAGCCATGCCAGAGTGAGTGGGCTGCCAGCTGGACCAGTGCCCTGAGCAATTGTGGGGAATGGTGCTTTGCTCAAAGGCCCCTGGCAGTGCCCAGGAGGTGAAGTGGCATCTCTCCAGCTACCAATCCACACTCCGTACTTTGGTCCATACGGGGACTTGAACCATTTACCCTCCGGTTCCCAACGGACTGAGCTACTGCCACCCTCAATACTACTAAAACAACAAATACTACTTATACTCAATACAGTCGGATCTATTCGTTGTTGGCGTTTTGTGGTATTTGTTTATAATAAAAACAATTAAGATGATTACCATCTGTTAAATAAAAGATTCAATAACCAACTACCTAATAAAGTCTCCTTTAAAGGGGGATGTGTCTGAGAAACTGAGAGCAACATCCTTTTCCTGTTTGTTTCATTAAAATCATCTTCACTTAGTTCAACTTAAGAAGATTTGGGTAGAACTGCATCAACAGTAATGAGCTATATTTAACTATCTGAGCTGTGGTTTTCTTTCTTAACTTGTGGTGGAGCTTGATGTTGTGAACAGCGTTGGGATCGAATGCGTTCTCATCCTGCTTGTTTATCTAGATTTCTTCTTCTTGCTTTTCATGTTGTATGTAACAAGATTGTTTGTGGGCTGTTGAAGTATACAGAGGAAGTCTCAGAGGAAACCATTCTGTATCCGTAGATAACTTGTCATAATGTTGTTCAAAATATCTCTCCAACTGCCGTGAAAATTGAATGTGACTATCTGAGTTATAGGTTAGTTTGGCTCCTAAACATCTACCACCAGGTTATTGTCTACTTAACCACCTGAGCACCACTGCTTATTAAGTTTACAATATTAAAGTAATAAAAGTGTACAGGAAGGTGTTGTGTCAGCTTCACTGACTCCCCATGTGTAGTAAATGAGATGTTTTCTTTTTTGCAGTCACCACTTGGTGGTGCCAGTGATCATACATCTTTAATTTCCCTAGTTTACTCAGTGAATGTGTTCAGCAACATTTTAATGACAATGATGAGGTGGAATTATCGGAATCTGTTATAAAGAAGGGCCTGTGGGGTACCTAAGATACGGAAATATAACTAAGGATGATTTTTCTCGATAAACAAATGCAAAAACCAACAGACATTTTGTAGAACACAATCATGCAAGAAGAGTGCCATGTCTGTGATTAAAAGTAATCTCAGAAGTACCTTTATTATTTACCTTTAGTATTTTCTGTGCTTTTATCCTGTCTCGGTCTGTGAAGAAAACAATGATGGTCCCAGGTGATCAAGTACCGTAACAAAATGTTTTATTAAGAGATTTTTGTCAAGTAACTTTGTGTAAATCGTCTTTGAAACAGAGCAGCTGTGAGATTCCTTCACCTTTAAGTAAAGACCAACTTCTGTGGCCAGATGAGGCTTTTCTTCCCCCGAGTAACAGACACACACACACACACACACACACACACTCACACACACACACACACACACACACACAGATGGCTGGCCTCAAAGACAGAGAGTTTGAGGCAGGTTTGGTATTTCAGGTCTAGTGCTTCTAGATTGGAAAGGTTGCAGTGTTTTTGTTCACCAAGGCCAATTGTGGTAGCTGAGAATGGAAAACAGCTGTGCCTGACCTGTCTGATTATATTTTCAGGTCACTGACCACAAGTCTTAATTTCAAACAGTCGCTTTGGGCTTGTAATTATGAAAGGCTTTTCTTTTATGCCTGAAAGGGCTACCCGGAAACCTCAGTCAGTCAAAGGTTCCTCTCACATTGTGATCACTTCATTTTAGCCATGACAGCTTTTTAGCTACATGAGTGGAACTGGCTCAGGCTACCAGTCAGTTCATTAGAATTTGCCAAAACATGCCAAACACTAAGCCCTTACCACACAGGATTACAAGACAACTACATATCAAAATATTTAAAAAAATATAACAAAGACATATAAGAATGAAAAACAATCTTCAGTCTTGGCATTTATGTATTTTTATCATTTTGATTAGCTACTGTTTCTGTGCAAAATATCTGATGAATTGTGCACCAAATACGACAAAAGAAATGCTACACGCCTCAGGTTTATCCTGATGAGGCCCTTTTCCCCTCGTGTCCCAAAGTAACTGACTAACTTAGCTGTTTAATTCTGTACAACAAAAGGGCAACATAAAATGAAGTTCTGTATTCATCTTACCAAAAACAAATATTACGGGGTTCCCAGTAATGGGACAATAGAAAATGAAATCAATTAGATGAGAAAATGATTGAGCTTATAGTTATGGAAACAAAAGCAAATTCATCTACCAACAACCAAAGCACTGTTTATACACATTCAATTTTGTGTGTTCATTTGTTCAAAGGGTAATAATTACACCTTGCTGGTAAGTGGATATTTTTTACCTTAGGAAAAAGCCAGGCTAGCTGTTTCCAGTATTTATGATAAGCTATCTATCTATATGTTTATAGAGTACAAATCTATTTCCCAAAACTATTCCTGAAATGCAAATGTTAAAATAAATTACCTAATATACTATAATATGATATAGCAATCATAGTAGACAAAGAAAGCTTAGCTTCAGTAGGAGCATCAGGGCCTGCAGCAGGACATGTAAAAAGTCTGAAGTCGGGCGCCTAGGTAGCTTACCTTGTAGAGCGTGCACCTATAAAGAGGGTTCGACGCCTACCTGCAGCCCTTTGCTGCATGTATTTCTCCATCTCTCTCTCCTCCTTCATGTCTTCAGCTGTCCTACACAAATAAAGGCTTAAAATGCCCAAAAAATGATCTTAAAAAAAACTAAGTCCAAAGTCTACCAACCATCCGGCTTGATTAATGAATGTCTCAAGGCTATTTTGGTAACATACAGTACAGAGAGAATACAACTTTCTGTCACTGAGGATTGGAAACGCGCTCAGGGCAGCAAACAATGAGATCGATCAAGATATAGCTTTAAGCCACCATTTTCTCGAGGGCAATACTTCAGTAGAGGAGGAGAAGTTGGAGGGAGGGAAAATGTATAGGCCAAAACAGAAAAAGAGAGGGAGGAGATGCTAACTGTGCACCGCAGATACAGTCTCTGAAAAACACATCTATGTCACATCTGCTAACAGAACTGAACATTTTATAAATTATAAAATGTCAGCATTTGTTATAATATAAACATGCTGAAATTAAAATGAACGTTTCTTTGTCTGAAAATAAAAATTAATTTACACAATTTCAGAAACTTTAACTTCCTGCACCTGCCATCTCTTCTAGATTAATACTTCATGAGTTTCCAAACTGTCCCTCTTGGGACAGAAAGAAAAGTGCAGCAACAGGGCAGCAATCATATAAAAAAAAACATTGGCTTTGCTACAATGGCTTCATCTGCACATGACAAGCTGAGAAAGAACAAGTTTTTGAAGCTGACAGTACAGTGAAGTTTTCCATGTAAAACTCTGTCCCACATATTGGAAGCAGCTCAGAGCAAGGCAATGAAATTATTACGTCAAACGGAGACATCAGTGTGCTCCTTTTCTTAATTCTGTTTGTTTAAAGGTGGAGGATTATGCAATATGAGTGTATGACGTCATCTGGGGACTTTTGGAGCTAGTGCTAGCTACTTGCATTCAAAAAAAGGTTGGCCAGGTAAGCTCAGTTGGTAGCACGGGCGCACATATGTAGAGGTTCATCCCTCGACACAGAAGTTCCAGGGTTTGAGTCCGACGGTTTCCCGCAAGTCTTTTCCCCTTTCATATCTCAGCTGTCCATTAAAAGTGGAAATGACCCCAAAATAAATCCTTTAAAAAAAAGTTTGAGGAATCTGGAATCTGGAAACTGGTTGAGTCATTCTCATGGAGTGACTTGCGTAGGGTTCATTTGGTGGTTCCGTTTCAGTTTTGAGAGTAATTTCCATACAACACTCAAACACGGGACTGTATTACTGTTTGTGTATTCAAACTAACATGTATATCTTGTTTCTTAAATCTGTACAAAAATCTTTGTAAAAGCAATATGTTGCAGCTTTCTTGTTGTTTTGCAAAGGACTACCTGGCAGGGAGCAGTGACTTCCTGCCATAGTAATTACGGAGCTTAAGGATTTAGAGCTAGCCGTTACCTCTTTTAGCCAATATTCATGCTGAGCTTAGATAGAAGACAGCAGATAGTATACAGTTAGTAGTGCATCTCGAAAGCAACAAACGTATTAACTACAAACAGTTTGTCCCTGCACCTCAGTGTGCACAAAAAAACAGCGCTCTACTCCGTTCCCACTTTTTTGGGGAACACAACAGAGGTGCCCTCTGACCACGTTTTTATTCGAGCTAGCCATTGAACCACTATCAGCTGCCCTAATTTGGAGAAAGGATGGGGGGGATTGAGAGTTGGGGCATAAAACACCAGGTGCCGTTATATGCAGATGATCTGCATCCCACTTATCCTGACTTTGTTAAATTCTTTTGGTCATCTATCTGGATGTAAGCTAAACATCTCCAGAAGCAAATACTTCCCAATCAACCAATTAGCTGTAGACAAATCGCCATCAACTATACCCTTTAAATTGACAACACAGAATTTAAATACCTTACAATTACACAATCCTTGCAAACAATGCAACAGCAAAATCTTACTTCAAGAACGACAGTAGAGTCTAACTTACAAAGATGGAATCACTTGCTGTTGTCCCTAGCCGGTAGGATACAAATTCTAAAAATTAATGTGTTACCAAGACACTTGTATGTTTTTGAATGTCTGCCCATCTTCCTTCCCAAATCCTTTTTAACAGTTAAATATGACATTATTTCATCATTCAGCTGGGCTGGTAAACGGCCAAGGGCAAGTCGTGCACTGTTTTGAAGGGATAGATCGGCTGGAGGACTGGGTCTACCAGATCTAATTGGCTGCTACTGGAAAGCCAAGTGTACCATCAAACTAGACCAAGAGGCCATGGACAAAGTCAAGGAATTTTAATTTTTAGGTATTGTTTTGGAGTGTCAACTCAAATTTATTAAACATATCACTAAACTTTGTAATACTGTCTGGACAAACCTGAACTGATTCAAAATGATGAGGCATCAAATACCTGCGGCACACAGCAGGTACATGATGCCTTATCATTTTGAATCAGCCCGCAGGTTTACTGTTTTTTCATGCTATGATACTCTCTCACTTATCTTACTGTGTTACTGTTACTGCCTGCAGGTATATGATGCCTTGTGGTTTTGAATCAGCCTGCAGGTTTACTGTTTTTCATGCTATGATACTCTCTCACTTGTCTTACTGTGTTAGTAAGACACAGTCTTACTAACACAGTTGGGGCCGAAGTTGGGGCCGAGCATCCCGGACAACAGTCAAACCCGTCATATCCTTAGACAAACAAGCACTGAAAATAGCGGATCAGAAACCACCAATGTGGCACCCGTATTTGATTGTACGGAAATATAAGCATCTCAATTTTGATAGCTTTATTAAGCTTTCTTTTCTTAAACTTATTTATAAATTGATGATAAAAAAAACGAAAATAAAAGAAACTGGCTGCTGGTGGTAGGGGTATCGATCTCATCAAACCTTCTGCAAGAAAGCATGGAAGCTTATTCTCCAACATGTCAAACTATTGCTTTAATGTTCAACAACATGCAACTCGGCAAATGTACTATGATGCAAATAAATGTGGAGCACTGCCAGGTGTAAAACCAAACACGTCTCGTAACTGTGAGGCATCACATATTCTCAGGGTCAAAGGTGACACTTTTTTTCCAAGCTGTGGGAGCAAACAGAAATGTGTGCAGGTTGACTGCAGCTTCTCCCCTAAGCAGCAGAAGGTTGTAGCAGCAAGTGTAAGAAACAGTGGCAAGTGTAAGAAACAGTGGCCTTAAAAGAAAGAAAGCAAAAGACCGGCTCTGCCTTTGCCCTCCTAATCCCTCCACCCTTCTCTTTTCATCTCTCTTCATCACTGGAATTCCAAATGGGTATGAATGTTTTTCTGCCCGCTTTTCTCAAAGCTGCGTATTAACAATTGCATCGAGTTGCAACTGGCATCTCCAAGGTAGGAGCCGACCTCCATTCCTCTGCAGAGGGCACGCCAGTAAATCCATTTCTCCAGAGATGTGGTTCACTGAATAACAAATCACGGGGGCAGACGTGGCTCTCTCTCTTGTTAAAGAAGCCTATTGCTAGAAGCTTCCTTCACAGAGACTGTAACACCAGGGGTTTATTATGGAGAGAGCAGAGTGGACAAACACAGGGAATGTGCCACCGAGGGAACTGTTCCTCCAAAACGTGTGAAATCTGTTGTTTCTCTTCTTCATTCTTCAATTCTCTCTCTCAACAGTCTCATTAAATTACACAGATTACCATGTAAAGAAAGAAAAAAGACCTGCTGTTCACACATCCACACAATAATTACAACACCATTGCCATCAGGGAAAACCCACAGTCCCATTTTGACATCTCTCAGCTTCTGCACATATTCCCATATCTCATTTCTTATGTTTTCCTCCTTGGAACCAAAGTTACTCCATGGAATATCAGAATATCAGTTTCCTGTCAAAATCTGTTAAAGCAGCTCACATTTCATAAAACACCTTATCTCGCTCCATGACCAATGTAACATTATTTACACCCTGCAAACAAAATGGCTCCGGCACTGTCGCCGCTGATAAGAAGCCTTTAGTCGTGGAACAAGGTGACAGCAGCCAGATTACAAGTTGGTGATTTACCTTATTCATTCCTGTGACCTAGAAAAGAAGACCAATTTCAGTATACGTTGCTGCTCCGCTGCAGACAGACCTGATTTACTGTCTGAAAGGTTTTATTGAATCTTCCTCCCTAGAATTGTTCAAGCAACTTTCCTAAGAGATTAGCTTGCAGATTGAAGGAGATAAGATTCATGGTATTCGAAGAAGCCAATTTTTGAAACATTATGGCCCTGTGGTGACCAGGATTGCATGTACTTTCCGTTCTGTTGACATCTATGGTGACTGTGCTTTAGGGAACTGGTATTTTTCAACTTGGGTCTTATGGTCATAATGTAGAGATTCAGGAAACGCAAGTCTGACAAAACAATGTTTATCTGGGGAAGCAACTCAAGCCACTTTAATACAAGCGTTCCATAATAAACTTCAGTTCAATATTTTCAAATGATTTTCTGTAAATCAGACAAAAAGTATACAGAAATAATCCCCCTAGATTAGCTATTGTAGCTAGCTGTTTAGGGATCTTTAGGGGTAGTCTAATTCTTTATTTCTGCTATTTGCCGCAGGAAAAACTGCCGGATTTCACTCATTTGGGCCGGATATACGTTGCCTTGGGCTTCCTTTGTGTTGACATTTTAAACTAATTTGATTCAAGAGGACTGTGGTTAATCTTTTCTCATTTCTCTGCAACTAAACAACTTTTAAACGTATACGTGTTCCACCAAATCAAGTTCCTTCAGAGCCAATTTTGCACTGGCACCACAGCTTTTCTCCAGTTATTAGCACCGCCCCAGACGATTGTGATTGGTTTAAAGACATGCCAATAAACACGTTTTCCTCCCATCCCCAAATGTTATTTGGAGTAGCCAGACTCTCCTCCATCGCACTTCGGAGGAGGGTCTAGTTTAGTTGAGACTACTTTAGGGGCAACCAAACTGGTTTACTGTTTGTCTGCACACGCTGTTTTGTTTAGATGTGTGAGGCTGTAAATTGCTGAAAATTTAGCGAGTGTGCATGTACTGTATAGAGAAGTAGAAGCAAATGAGAGATTTGTTTCATTCTATTGTCCTATAAGGAAATTAATTTTGATTTTGAAGCTTTAATGACAGCTCTCTGTAGCTGATTTTATAGGCTACATAGCTAGCTAGGTAATCAAGCTAAAGTTAGCTCTATGAGTTGGTTGAAAACCACATCTGCTGCTGACCTTTTGATGTTTCCAGCTGACTAGCTTGCTTTTCAACAATAATCTTGTTAAATATGCACTTGCTGGCTACTGTACAAACAGTGTGTTATGTCTCTCATGGGTAACGCTGGCTTGAGAATGTTAAGCACCCCAAATCTAAGAAAGAGCAGGACAGCAGTGCTTAAACTCTGATAGCATCCAGAACCAGCTCCCACACTGTGGGGAAATACAACCCAGTCCATGTGCTAGTCGTGAATGGGGATTTTCTTTCTTCATTTTTTACCTGTAACCCCCCAAAATTTTTTTAATGTAGTTAGTTATTGATGCGCTCCTTTGAAGTTTATTTGTTTATTTCAAAGGATCCCCATTAGCTGACGCCAAGACGACAGCTAATCTTCCTGGGGTCCAAACAATAC